>NC_080377.1:30873779-30981379 GCF_014773155.1 Arachis stenosperma
TAGCTTATGTATCCTTTTTAAGGAGGATACCAAAACTCTGATACCATAATAAAACTATGAAAGAATGAGATCAGAAAAGATGAAGAATATTGTACTTTGTATTTCTTGATTGATTGAATTGAATTGAATTGTAAATTATGAAGGTATATATATATATATATATATATATATATATATATATATATATATATATATATATATATATATATATATATATATATAACATTGGCTTATGAAAGATAAAAGCAAATAAAGATAAGATAAGAACAAATAAATATAAGATAAAGATAAGATATAATAAAATAATAAAGACTAAAATTGTAACTGAATTTATATATTCTGTTAGACTAAATTTGTGGGTCACGAGACTTCTTTATTTTTGTCATGAGTTAAGGTAAAAGAGTAGTTTAATATGGTATCAGAGCTTCCGGAAATTTTCAAGGCGATTATCGCTTCATTGAAAGGATTTGACATAACTTTTGTGATGCAGAGGAAGTTAACAAAGACAGACTTGGAGCCTAATAACAATCAGTTAGCGATGCCAGAGAAGCAAATAAACGAACAGTGCAAATTCTTGAGGATTCTTGAGGCTCGGGATGGGAAGGGGCAGCTGATTGGGATGGAAGTAGGGATCATAGAACCATCGAGTAAAGTGTGCCATGATCAGGTTCTGAAGAAGTAGAATATGATCTCTGCATCAACTTATAATCTAGTGAGTTCTTCTTGGTGCGACATTGCTAGGAGGAATCATCTTAAGAAAGATAATCTTCTCAACATTTGGTGCTTCAATGATGTCGCCAATAAGTTTTATTTTCTTCTCTATCAAGTAGGCTCTGAACCTTTCGAGCCTTGCAATGAAATCAAGACTTAACGGTTAGTTTTCGGGTTTAAAAAGGAAGGGTAATATAAGTATTTTAATGAAATTAGGGATAAAAAAGGTAAATAGAGCTTGGGTAAATACTATAGTATAAGGATTGTTAGGCTATTTCGTTCTTTCATTAGGATCTTAATGGCAATGCTTAGAGGCTAACCTAGATTTAGGTTTCAAAAGCATTGTATACAAATGATCTTTGTAAGAAGTCAAGAACTTTCAACGATCTACATTGAACTTTTTATAAAATTAAATGCTAAAAAAAACAACTATGAAAGAATGAGATAAGAAAAGATGAAGAATATTGTACTTTTATTTTTTGATTGATTGAATTGAATTGAATTGTAAATTATGAAGGTAAAACTAAATTTATACAGAGCATTGGACTATGAAAGATAAAAATAAATAAAGAAAAGATAAGAACAAATAAATATAAGATAAATATCAGATAAGATAAAATAATAAAGACTAAAATTGTAACTGAAGTTATGTATTCTGTTGGACTGAATTTGTAGGTCACGAGACTTTTTTATTGTTGTCATGGATTAAGGTGAGAAAGTAGTTTAATACCCCCAATTCACATTGATAACTATATTTTTTGGACCTATATATCCAATTTCTTTTTCTTATTTTGCATGAGCTTTTATTTCTTTTTTTTTGTAATTTGACTAACTTCTTAGCTTGGATTTTCCTTTTCAGAGCTTTTTTCTCATAATATTTTTTTGACTTGTTCATACGATTAAAACTAAAACTATTAAACAAAGAAGAAGCCCATCACTAAAAACTAACTGATAGAAATATTTTTTTAACAAAACATACTAAAACATAAAAGAAGGTTTAAATTGAAATGGCCCCATGACTAAAAAATAGGACGTAAGGCCCAAAATAAAGTAGTACGTTTTTAATACCAAAAAAAGAAATTTACGTAGAAGATCCGAGAAATAAAAAAGCGTACTAAGGGCCCATTTAATACCCAAAAAAAGCCTATTAACACATTAAGAAAAATCTTTAAAGATTAAAAAGAGTTGTTAGCAATCTTCTGAAAATCGGACTAAACCAGTTAATCGGATTGGTCAAATTAAAAATCGGTCACTAATCGATTCGGTCCATAAAAAAATTAGCAGAGTGATGAACTGAAAATTGATGGTATAGAATTTCACAAATGAAATCTTGTTGCAAGTATAGTTTCTAAACCAACAATAATCCTTTCATACAAAATTTGTTTGTCACAAGTAACAAACCCCTAAAATTATAAACCGAAATATTCAAACCTCGGGTCATTTTCTCTAGGAATTGCAATAAAGTGTTCTTGTTATTGGTTATGAGTTATGTTTGGGGTTTTGATAAGAGACATGAAATATAAATGGAAAGGAAGTAAACTAATAGCTAAAAAGGTCTTGGCAAGGTTTGGTGGTTAAGGATCTCTATCCCTATCACTAACCATAGCATGAGAATTTGCAAGGATCAATCACATTAAATCATCCTGTAACTAGTAAAGGAAAGTCAAATGAACTATATCAATCCAAGTCCATAATTCCTAGCTATCCACTAAATCAATTAGTGATGGCTAGAGTCAACGGTTCCCAATTATCAATTACTTGGACATTAGTGACTCAAGAGTTCCTAAATTACCTTTCCAAACCAAGAGCACTAAAATCTACTCTAACATCCTTCCAAACATTTTATCAAACACTTGGAAGGCATAAAAGGAAAGCATAATAAGATTGCAATAAAATTAAATCTACACTACTCAATTGAAAGGAAATTAACAACAACAATTCAATTAAGCAATAAAGGAAATCAAGACATGAATTGCATTAGAAAGAAAATAGGAGAAACAAAAGTGCATCAACATAAAAGTAGAGAATTGCAAGAATTAAATGCTAAACTAGAGAGAGGAGATGTAGAAGAACAAGAATTACAAAAGGAAAAGTGAATCAAAGCATGAAATTAACCTAGATCTAAGAAATCCTAATCTAGATCTAACCTAATCCTAATTCTAGAGAGAAGAGAGAGCTTCTCTCTCTAGAAACTAACTTTCCCTCCAAAACTCAACTAAAACTAAACTAATGTGTGAAGTGATTCTAATGTGTTGACTCCCCCTTGAATTCTGCCTTAAATAACCTCAGAAGTGAGTTGGATCTGGGCCTGGGAAGCCCAGAATTCGCCCCTAGCATTTTGTCGTTAAGTGAGTCAGGTGCGAGCATCGACGCGTATGCGCCATGTACACGTCGCCATGCGACTCCACAATCCACGCGTGCGCGTCTGCTGCGCTTGCGCGTCGATCTCAGCATCCCAAATCCTTGTTTCACTTGCATGCTTTTCCTCTTCATCCCTTTGATCCATTCCTAGCCTTTTCAATCTGAATTTACTTGCAAACACATCAAGGCATCTAGTGGAATCAAAGGTGAATTAAATTTAGCTAATTAAAGCCTAAAAAGCATGTTTTCACACTTAAGCACAAATTAGGAGACAATCATAAAACCATGCTATTCCTTTGGATGAATGTGAGTAAAAGGTGATAAAACCACCTAAAATAAGCACAAGATAAATCACCAAATTGGAGTTTATCACAGAGTCAAAAATCGACGTGGAATCGAAAAACTTGCTGAAAACCAATCAATTTAAATGCGGGGGACAGGCTTGATGGCAGCAGGGCGCTATGACTCCCTCTCTCTCTCTTCTTCTTTCTCTTTTTCTCTCTTTTCTCTTAACTGTGTGGGTATTCTATGTGTGGTAGCTACTGTAAAACCCGGTTAATTAACGGCTAATTAACCCATAAATGAGAATTTATTCTAGAAAGCCTAAAATGTGATTTTTATGGCTAAATGTGATAGAGGAGACTGAGACGAGAATTTTGGTACCAATTTTATAGAATTCGGACCAAGATTGGACCGAACGGGCCAAACCGGGCCAACCGGACCCAAAGTGGGCTCTTGGCCCAACATAACTTAACCAAAACCCTAGTTTTCAGCACTCTCTCTCCTCATTTTATTACACATTCACGCTGAAATGGTGGAGAGGAAGGGAAGAACATTCTCTCAACTTCTCTCTCTCACTTGATCTTCAAACCACCATAACTTTTGATCTAGAGCTCCGATTGCCGCTCCGTTTGCGGCCACGCGTTCACTGCGGAGAGCTCTACAAAACCCATACAACTAATCTTGAGGTAAGCCACGTGTTTTTGTTCGAAATTCCAGCCCTTATTTTCGAGTTTCATGGGCAAAATGTTGAGATTTTGGGTTCTTTGATGTTATAGGACCCAACTCTCTTGAAGGAGAAGGTTAATCTTGTCTCCTTGGACCTTGGGTGTGGTGTGCACGGGCGCGCCGATGGTGCTGCACCCAATGCCCAGCCATTTTCCAGAGAGTTATGCCAGAATTGTGCCAGTGTTGTGCCTGGGGCACGAGAACACCCGCGCGTACGCGTGGTTGACGCGTGCGCGTCGATTGGCAAATTTGTAATCCACGCGTTAGCGTGCATGACGCTTGCGCGTCGATGAGTTTTTGAGGCCATCAACGCGTGCGCGTGGAGTGCGCGTACGCGTGGCCCTGTTTTCATCCCAAAGTTGATTTTTGAGTTTTAAAAGCCAAATCTCATACTTCTAAGCCTCCGATCTCACCATTTATGTCTTAAATCATTATGACATGCCTAGCTATTAAAAGGGGGCTAGTGAATGAGGTAACTTGCGAGTGAAGCAAGGGAAAAATGAATGATCAATGAGGATCAAGATGACTTTGTGAGATGCGGAGGATGGTGGTGGAAGTGCTTGTTATGCCATGGGCCGAAAGGCTGTAATTGTTAATGAAATGGCTGGTTATGGATTTAACCGTGAGCCGGAATAGCTGTGTATGCTATGAATATTGGCTGGTTATGGATTTAACCGTGAGCCGGAATAGCTGTGTATGCTATGAATATTGGCTGGTTATAGATTTAACCGTGAGCCGGAATAGCTGTGTATGCTATGAACATTGGCTGGTTCTGGACTGAACCGTGAGCCGGATGGCTGATATGGATGTTGATCCATGGATGAGAATTCATGCATGTTGATGCTGAATTATTGATAATTGTGAATTGCACTTCCACTATCAGAGATACGAGTTTCCCTGGGTAGTAGCAGTGGCTAGCCACCACGTGCTCCAGGTGGAGGCTCGAGACTCTGTTGACCCTATGTCGTAAGTGTGGCCGGGCACTGTGAAAGACCCGGATGAGCTCGCCCCCAAAATATTCACCAGTGAGGGTGATGGATATGGATCATGTTTATGATCAAGTTTATGACGAGTATAACTCGAGTTGGGGATGCGCGACAGAGGGACAGTCCAATGGTTAGCGACCAGGACTTGTCGGGTTGGCTCTATAACCGACAAGATGATATCATCGGCCACTAGGGACAGGCATTCATCATATGCATACTATGTGAATTGTTTGAGATTGCCTATTTGACTGCATATTACTTGCTAGTTGTCTAAATGTCTTAATTGCTTCTATTTGTATATTCTTTGTCTGGTATAACTGTGTTTGCTACATTATACTCCTGCTGGTGGTTGGGAGGTTTGAAGGAATTGGAAAGGGTAGTATTAGTTAGACTGAAGAATCTTTAGTCAGATGCCCTTATATGGTTTAGCTTGTTTATAAGCTTTGATATTATCTGGAGGAAGTTCTAGGATTGCCTTCGGCTTTCCTCTATTATTATGTATTATATATGTGGAAGCTGTTACCATGCTGGGGACCTCTGGTTCTCACCCATGCGGATTTTGTGGTTTTCAGATGCAGGACGTACGGTTTCCCGCTGAGGCATGCTGGAGACTTCTAGATTTGCGAAGATTCCTTGCTCTTGGGGGCTATGTTTTGGTTTATATGTTCTGCTTAGATACTTTTATCTCCATTAAATAACACAAACTGTGATGACTCCTCTTATGGGAGATTTTGGAGAATAGGTTTTATGTACTTGTGTCCCTTTGGGTTTCCTTTGGGGTTTTCCTTATTTTATCATATGTATATATTGTTATGCTCGGACCGGTTATCTTCGCAGCCGGATCTTGAGTCTTGATATTCCTGTTTTTGACACTCCTTTGTATATATATAATCTCGCGTTGGTTTATCCCTGTTCGTTACGTTAACGATCGGAGTGTTGCGCTTTTGAGTTACAGTTTTTTTTGTTTACCCCTTTTTCTACAAAGGCTCCTAGTTATAATCAATCATTCATACTACTATACGTACTAATTTTTATTTTAGAGGTCGTAATACCTTGCCATCTCTGAATTATGACTTAAGCATAAGACTCTGTATGGTAGGGTGTTACAGCTGCTGAGGGGGGAAGGAAGGGTGAGAGAGTGTCTCACTTAGATTAGAATTTGGGTTTTGATTTGGAAAAAAAAGGGGTGAGGATAGATTGGTAATTTTCAATAAAAATAAGAGTAATGTAGTAATTGAAAACCAATTTTAATCCAACAAAACTATCTTTAAAGAAAATACTATTTATTCATCAATTTACAAATGATTTTCAAATAAATACTCTAATTTTAAAGTTAGAGATAATCAAATAAATTTTTCTTTAAAATCATAAATAAATATCCTAATCTAATTTCTAAAAACACCGAGTCTTACAAGTGCATTATCGTTGGCTATGGAAAATTGAGAGTTTGGATCATAATTAACGGGAATTTAAATAGCAAAAACTTAAAGAACAAGCAATATCTAAATGGTAAAAGAAATTAAACTAAAAATAATTAGGGTAATTTACTAGAAAATAAAAGTAAATTCAAATGTAAAAAAGATCTTAGCAAGGGTTTAGGGTTAAGGATTATTATCCTTGTCATTGACTATAAACATGGCAATTATGAATAGTTAATCCCACTTTATCAACCTCTACACATTGAGAAAAGTCAAGTAGGCATAATTAATCATAATCCATACGTTTTAACTAACTTACTAATTGAACTAGTAAAATATTAGCTCAATGAAAACACGATTAGTTAACAACCCTAAATTACCAGTCAATATTGGACATCAATGAATCAAGGTCACCTAATTTCTCAACCCCAAGTAAAGAGAGAGAAAAACTATTTCATAACTAATGCAAATATTTATCAAACACTTGGTGTGCATAAATATAAAGCATCATAAATTATAAAAATTAGTAAAATCTACAACTACCAATTACAAAAAATGAGCAATAGCAATGCAAAAGAGCAAGAATAAAGCATAAAAGCATCAAATTCATTAAAGAAATAATTTAGAATTCAACAACGGTTCTTAAATTAAAATTACAAAATAAATGAAACTAATAAAAGATTCTAAAAAAAGCAAAGTAGCAAAATAAGAAATTACAGATGAAAAACTACAATTAAAAAATATTAAACCCTAAAACTAGAAAAAAATCTTAAGAAATCCTTGAATTCTAGAGAGAAATTGGTGCTTCTCTCTAAAATTCAAGGTTTTAAAACCTAAAAAAATGGGTGTGTATGTTGATGTGTGTCTTTATCTCCTTTATTCCATGCTTCAATAGCTTCAAAAATGTATTGGATTGGGTCAAGAATAAGCCTCAAATTGAGATTTATGTGCTATTTTAGGTGAGGCACACGTTAAAAATGATGCATATGCACGCATGATACGAACGCATGATTTAGGAATGATGCGTACGCACAATTAGCAATTTTACAAAATGTTCATTTCTTAATAAATTCTCCATTTTTGCATGCTTTTTCTCCATATTTCAAGCCATTCTTACCTTCTAAACCTTAAACCACTTGAACAAAAGGCATAGAATATGATACAAAAATAGAATTAGTTTGATACTTTTAAATCATAAAAAGCATGTTTTAATCAATTAAGTACAAGTAGGAGAAAATTCACAAAATTATGCATTTACAAATGAACAAATGCAAGTTAAGTTGATAAATTTTACCCATTTCAACTCAAGAATTATCATAAAATATGGGTTTGTCAATTTTTTCACACTTAAACAAAAATATGTTCTCATGCATTCATTAACAACAAGTTACCAAACACTCATTCAACTACTCTACCTAATTCTACCAAGAACATATATAAGCATAGAGGGCCAAAAGCAATATAACAATCAATTCAATTCCATCAATTTTTTGAGTCCTAAAAAATATTTTACAAAGTTACAAGGCAAGATTTTCATGAGAAAAGAGAACATAGAGTTGAGCAATCAAACCCTCATCGAATGTATTTACTCTCTTATTGCTCTAGTATAAAGGGTTGATTAACTCAATTCTCTCTTAATCTTGCTTGCTAAGACTTGTTCTTCTTCTAACAATTAACAAACATTCAATGTATACATACAAATATCATGAGGACTTTAAATGGTTGTAATGGGACTAGGATAAAGGTGGAGATGTATATAGTCAAGTGGACTAGAAATTTAAATCATTGATTAGCTTAAACCTCCACCTAACTTACAACAAGCTACTTGATCCTACTTCATGAATCTAGCTACCCATAACTCATTTTTCACACTCACTATGCATTCTTTTTTAATTTACATCACATATACACTTACTTCTAGGAATGTCATTTGGAACATCATTTATTACTTATATATATATACTAGCAAAAAATCCGTGCAATGCATGGGTAAAAGATGTCCAACATTACTGAAATTTCTATCTTCAATACACCTCTCACAAAATAATACATTATTATTTGCTTAAGAAATATTTGTAATATCTATAGACTAAAAAAATTAAACAACACATCCACACTATTACTTTAAATAAAAAACACCTTTTATCTATTAAGCAATATGAAGTGGCACATGTGAAAAATAAGGCCATAATCTCTAGATTCAAAAGCAAAATAAACATTTCATAATTCAAACATATTCCACAAAACTCTAATGAAATTAAAAGAAAGTGTCGATATAAAAAAGTTTAAAAAAACAGAATCTACTATTTTGTTACTTAGGCTGAGTTAACTAATTTGGCCAACATATATATGAGAAACCTATGTCAAAAACAAAGTGGCCAAAGAATCAGTTTCAAATTGTTCAATATAGAGAAGCTGCATAACAATTTAAGCACGCTTAAATATTCATTCATCTAAATCCTATAAAATATTTACTTGCCAAAAATAAATAGGTGAAGCAATAACCTAAACTATAGAATGAAAAATTCTAACATATCATAAAAGAGTTACTGCATTTAATTAAATTTCAAAAAAGTAACTGAACTACAAAGATAAGGGGCTACATAATTAATTTGCCTAGTGACTAATGATATTGTGTTCACACCCTAGCACTTAATCAATTACATGAGAAATAAGTCTAATAAAAAATCATAAAACATTCCATACAGAAGATCAAAATATTTTAATCCACACATTTTCTACATCACAACCCAAAATATCAAATGCTATTACATGGGTACACCAAAAAACTTAACGTTCTTCACTGAAAAAGTGCATATACTATTTGCACTTTCCATGTCTAATGTCCTATTAATCCTAATAAGTAGCTCTAGATAACACGCATGGACACCTATCTCACTTAACTCCCTGTCTAGATGCACTCATCTCCAAAGATATGAGACTTCAATCTTAAGGATCTTTTCAACCTCTTTAAAGGAGGCTTCTCCTCTTTTTCTGCCTCAACATAGCCTTGTTTAAGACCAACAACATACTCTTAATTTCAAAATTTACATAAAAATTAAAACCAAATTAGAGAGATAAATACAAATAGTTGTAATAAAAAGAATCCAAAAATTTAAAGTCAATACCATGTCAGAGAAATAATTCAACGTTACTTACTTCATTACTTTCATCAACTTCATCACATGAATTTTTAGAATTATCTATTTCATTTAATATATCTATGACAACATCAATAGATTTTCTTTTGAGAGGAGAACACTATTATAGCACAAAACAGAATAGTTTGAATTTACACGGGGTCAGAAAAAAAAGGGAAAAAAGGGAATATAATAGTGAGAGAGAAAATGAAAAACATAGAACCTTTGCATATTCATCAGCTTCCAAGTTAATAATACTGGATTACTTCTAAGTACACTGAGGTGAAACAGCAAAAAGCTCAGAATAGTTAGAAAGAGTCAACACCACATCCGGTGTTTTGGTAACTTTAGAGGGGTCCAATGATCTTTTCCCTGTTGAAACAAACTCAGCCTTAGACAATACAAAACACATTCAATATAGGATATCTAGAAAATTTTGATAGTAGGGGTGAAATATATATAATATGATAATAATTTTTATAATAAAAATATTATGTTTACATAAAAAATTAGCTATCAAATTATCTACTATAAATTTGTGTATAAATACATATATTATTTAACTTATTTTTAATGTGTATTTTGTATTTCAAAATTTGTATTTTAAAATTTATTCTATACAAGTGATTATTTTATGTATACGTAGCATAGTTATTGTTATAATTGTATTTTATTATTGTAAAATATAATTAAGTTTCAAAATATCTAATTACAAATTAAAATACTAAAATATTAATTTAAATAATAACATATAATTTTAAATTTAAGTTTTTATATTTCATATTTTTAAACCTTGACAATATAATTTCAAAAGAAGAAATACAAATATATAGATAATATTCTTTCGAGTCGATTTTTAAGAAAGAATATCAATCTTATTTAAATTTGAAAATTGATCATTATAATGGACATCTAATATGAAGTTCTCAAATTGACTATCAATAGTATTAGTATCGAAAGTTGAATAAAAAATTATTGTGGATCAAATTTAATAATTAGTGGGGACAAATAAATATTATTATTATATACTACTCAATAAAATTTCAAATTGTAGTGGGAACACTTGCCTCCACACCCATAGGAATAAATCTATCCCTGGTTAAAAGTGAACCAATAAAAAAAGAGGTAAACTAGATATCAATTTAATAAAATAAAAAATATCATAGAATTTCATTTTATACCCTTTTGGGACTCAAATATGTTCCTGAAAGCTCAAACATTCCAACTATTACATTATCTTCATAAACACAACTCACCGAGTAAGTACCTTTGAACTTCTCCATTTCAACGGGTCTATTACAAACTTTGAAAAGCATAATCTTTCCAACTATTTCTTGAAATATAAGAGGAGATTGTGTACCAAACACAATCTAAAAAAATTAAAGAAAAGTAACAAATCAAAATATATAAAGAGAAACTAAGAGATAAATAAATACCATAACCATAAACTCAGCACATATAAAGAAGATATTGTTGAGAGATCTTACATCCATATCCTTAAAATGTTGCTCAAATAGTTGGGCGCAAGACCTATTCAATAGATAACTTTTCTCACAATCAAAGAGCACAAAAATAAACACATCAGTGAAATCTTCAGCCAACATCTTCACTCTTAACCTATATTTTTTAAGGCACAAAAATACTGGTATAAGCTAACTATTATACAGAAAAAATCTAAAAATTAACAAAGTACAAAGGCAACATTGTAAAATAATTATACCCAGATGTAATATTCATAACATTGATGTTACAAAATTGACAGAAATAAATCTCAGATTTTGTCTGAATAGCTCTGTCACACACATAAGTAGAGTACCATCAAAGATCATCATCAACTATCTCAGCAATTTTTGCAAGCACAAAAAAAGTTCCATCCTAAAAATACCAAAAATAAAAAATAACCATATTATGACCAAGCACAATAGTATTTGCAAATTAAAACTAAGACAGTAAAAAGAATAATAACATAAAAAAATAGTCAAAAACTATAGAGAAAAAAAGGATGAACATAGTTCTAAAATACAGTAGTATTTGTGAAATAAAAATAAAACAGTAAAAAAAATAATAACACAAAAATTATTAAAGACTAAAGAGAAAAAAGGATTAACATAGTTCTCACTATATTGTTATCATTAAGCGACTTAACATAGTACATTTAAGTGTTAACTTTATAAAGTTCTCTTTGATTCCAACATTTTTTTCAGAACCAACAATTCCAATGAGTTGGGATGTATTAGCTCCATGGAGAATAGAATTGTTAACAGATAGAACAGCAAATTAAATATCTAAAAAATGGCTAAAAAGAAAAATGAAGACTATAAGACAAGTGAACTTATATACTTTTTCAAAAAACTACCACTTCTACGATGTCAAGATTAAATCCAAACTTTGATGCAAATATAACATTCTGAAGTCCAACTCTACCTAAAAATAATATACATTGATTACACAAATCTAACATTAAAACCTAAAACAATCAGATAATTCACCCAAAAAAAAGCAAGGTATATTACACGAACCTCTAAAAATCTTAACTTTGGCAAGCTGCAAAATGACAACTGGTTATTTAGCATATTCAAAAGATAGAAATTGATTAAGTTTATCAACATATTCACCAAATAAGGCACATCGAATCCTACAACTAAAAACAAACAAGGAAACCACCAACATTCTTAAAAACTGGACCATAAAGAAATACCAAAAAATAAAAAACATAGTCACAAGAAAAGGAGACAAAAGTTATAGAAGAATAACCACATAGGAATTTCTCACCCTATCACGGCCTTCAGCCCAATTTTCATATCCACGCCTTAATACGCAATCAAATCACAACATTTATTCAATCAGAATTTTATTGAAACTAAATCAAAATTATACTCATTTTGCAAATTCACACTTAATTTCATCAATACTCACTCATCGACCAACATATATCACAATTTTCACTAAACCAAACAATCAACCACAACAATTCAACAATAATCCTAGCTAGGTCCATTAGCCTAGGATTTCATGTCACATGGTATTTACTCGAAATTTAAACCCATACCTTAATGTCGCAAATTCAAGCTTCCAAACTTTCCTTCCAAATTTCCAAGCCTCCAAATTGACTCACACCAAAGTCCAAACTCAAATTTCACAACTCCACTAAATCAAGTTTCCAATTACTCACTCTAACACCATATTATTCAATTTGACACAATATCAAAATTATGACTCATATAAATCGATAAAATCAGAGAAAAAAGGGATCCTTATCTTTAACCACTGAATTTAATGATGAAAACCACTAAGAACACAAGCTAGAGAACTCCTATAACATCTAAATCACCAAAAATTCTCGATACCCAAACTTAAAATGCAAATTCAGATTCAAATGAGAAACTAAAGCTGGAACTTCTTATTACTTACCAAACTAATTGGATAGAATTGAAAAGGAGGAGATGTAACACCCTACCATACAGAGTCTTATGCTTAAGTCATAATTCAGAGATGGCAAGGTATTACGACCTCTAAAATAAAAATTTAGTACGTATAGTAGTATGAATGAATGATTATAACTAGGAGCCTTTGTAGAAAAAGGGGTAAACAAAAACCGCAACTCAAAAGCGCATCACTCCGATCGATAACGTAACGAACAAGGATAAACCAACGCGAGATTATATATATACAAAAGAGTGTCAAAAACAGGAATATCAAGACTCAAGATCCGGATGCGAAGATAACCGGTCCGAGCATAACAATATATACACATGATAAAATAAGGAAAACCCCAAAGGAGACCCAAAGGGACACAAATACATAAAACCTATTCTCCAAAATCTCCCATAAGAGGAGTCATCACAGTTTGTATTATTTAATGGAGATAAAAGTATCTAAGCAAAACATATAAACCAAAACATAGCCCCGAGAACAAAGGATCTTCGCAATATAGAAGTCTCCAGCATGCATCAGCGGGACGCCTCACGTCCTGCATCTGAAAACCACAAAATCCGCATGGGTGAGAACCAGAGGTCCCCAGCATGGTAACAGTTTCCACATATATAATACATAATAATGGAGGAAAGCCGAAGGCAATCCTAGAACTTCCTCCAGATAATATTAAAGCTTATAAACAAGCTAAACCGTATAAGGGCATCTGACTAAAGATTCTTCAGTCTAACTAATACTTCCCTTTCCAATTCCTTCAAACCTCCCAACCACCAGCAGGATATAATATAGCAACCACAGTTATATCAAACAAAGAATATCAAATAGGAGCAAGTAAGACATTTAGACAATTAGCAAGTTATATGCAGTCAAATAGGCAATCTCAAACAATTCACATAATATGCATATGATGAATGCCTGTCCCTAGTGGCCGATGATATCATCTTGTCGGTTATAGAGCCAACCCGACAAGTCCTGGTCGCTAACCATTGGACTGTCCCTCTGTCGTGCATCCCCAAACTCGAGTTATACTCGTTATAAACTTGATCATAAACATGATCCATATCCATCACCCTCACTGGTGAATATTTACGGGGGTTCGAGCTCATCCGGGCCTTTCACAGTGCCCGGCCACACTTACGACATAGGGTCAACAGAGTCTCGAGCCTCCACCTGGAGCACGTGGTGGCTAGCCACTGCTACTACCCAGGGAAACTCGTATCTCTGATAGTGGAAGTGCAAAATCACAATTATCAATGATTCAGCATAAACATGCATGAATCCTCATCCATGGATCAACATCCATATCAGCCATTCCGGCTCACGGTTAAATCCATAACCAGCCAATATTCATAGCATACACAGCTATTCCGGCTCATGGTTCAATCCAGAACCAGCCAATATTCATAGCATACACAGCTATTCCGGCTCATGGTTCAATCCAGAACCAGCCAATATTCATAGCATACACAGCTATTCCGGCTCACGGTTAAATCCATAACCAGCCATTTCATTAACAATTATAGCCTTTCGGCCCATGGCATAACAAGCACTTCCACCACCATCCTCCACATCTCACATAATCATCTTTGATCCTCATTGATCATTCATATTTCCCTTGCTTCACTCGCAAGTTACCTCATTCACTAGCCCCTTTTTAATAGCTAGGCATGCCATAATGATTTAAGACATAAATGGTGAGATCGGAGGCTTAGAAGTATGAGATTTGGCTTTTAAAACTCAAAAATCAACTTTGGGATGAAAACAGGGCCGCGCGTGCGCGCACTCCACGCGCACGCGTGGATGGCCTCGAAAACTCATCGACGCGCAAGCGTCATGCACGCTAACGCGTGGATTTAAAACTTGCCAATCGACGCGCACGCGTCAACCACGCGTACGCGCGGGTGTTCTCGTGCCCCAGGCACAACACCGGCACAGTTCTGGCATAACTCTCTGGAAAATGGCTGGGCATTGGGTGCAGCACAATCGGCGCGCCCGCGCACATCACGCGCACGCGTGGATGGCGCTTTCTGGAAGATCGGCGCGTACGCGCCAGGTGCGCCCACGCGCAAGGGGTTATTCTGCTAAAAATTTTCTAAGTTAAAAGCTGCAGAATTCACAGATTTTTACCCCAATCTTCCAACGGACATAACTTCCTCATTTTAAATCGTTTTTCAACCGTTCTTCAAACGGCATGGACATCCCGGATCCAATTTCATTTCTAAACAGATTTGGTACAAAACGGAGATCCGTAGTCCAAGTTATGTCCCGTCAAAGTATGCCCAAAAACCATATTTTCATACAAAACCACAATATGCCATTTTCAAAACAAACCAATTTCAACTCTTTTCAAAATCAATCAAAACATGCCAATTTCATCCCTTTTCTTTGAAATCAATCAAAATGTATCAAATTCAACATCAAGCCTCCTCAACTCACACATTGACACATTACCACAATATACAAAATCACTATTTCATCATTCTAGCCCACTTCACCCAAGTGGCTCAAACTCAAACATATTGACATATCATATACTATTCCTCATGCCAATTTTCAACAACACCAATCCCAATTAACCATCATTATACATAATCAATATCATATTCACCATCAACATGGTTCAACCCACAATTCAACCATAACCAATCATCAAGCATATATCACAACATGCATACTTCTCATACATCATACCACCAAGGCATTAATAATCATCATCACATATATGACCACATCATATATCTCAATCATTTATCAACGTCAACCATTCAATGCCTATCTTAGGGCCTCTAGCCTAAGAATTTCCTACCACATTACATATTAGATACGGGAAACCGAAACCATACCTTAGCCGAATTTCCCAAGCTCCACCGGAGCACTTCCAAACCACTTATCCACAAGCTCTCAAGGCCTCAACACCTCCAAGAACAGATTTTGCACCACCAAACCCTTTCCAAGCTTTTCAAAGTCACCAATTAAGCTCCAATATTCACATATACACAACCTAAGCCACAACCATCATACCCATACACAACATCTCAAAACCCAAACATCATAGAACAACAAAATACACTAGGGTTGAGAATCTTACCACCTCCAAGGTCCAAGGAGACAAGATTAACCTTCTCCTTCAAGAGAGTTGGGTCCTATAACATCAAAGAACCCAAAATCTCAACATTCAACCCATGAAACTCGAAAATAAGGGCTGAGATTTCGAACAGCAACACGTGGCTTACCTCAAGATTGATTATATGGGTTTTGTAGAGCTCTCCGCGGTGAACGCGTGGCCGTAAACGGGGCGGCAATCGGAGCTCTAGATCAAAAGTTATGATGGTTTGAAGATCAACCAAGGGAGAGAACTTGAGAGAGTGTTCTTCCTCCCTTTCTCTCCAATTTCAGCTTGTGTGTGTAACAAATGAGGAGAGAGAGTGCTGAAAACTAGGGTTTTGGTTAAGTTATGTTGGGCCAAGGGCCCACTTTGGGTCCGGTTGGCCCGGTTTGGCCCGTTCGGTCCAATCTTGGTCCGAATTCTATAAAATTGGTACCAAAATTCTCGTCTCAGTCTCCTCTATCACATTTAGCCATAAAAATAACATTTTAGGCTTTCTAGAATAAATTCTCATTTATGGGTTAATTAGCCGTTAATTAACCGGGTTTTACATTCTACCCACCTAATTGGGAATTTTGCCCACAAAATTCAAATGCAATTACCTGAGAATAAATGCGGATAATCCGTTCGCATCTCCGACTCAAGTTCCCAAGTGTGTTCCTCAACACCGCCTCGACTCCATGCCACTTTGACTAGTGAAACATCTTTCCCACGCAACCGTTTAATACTAGTATCATCAATTCTGACCGGAGCCACTGGAAGCGTCAAATCTTCCCTTAACTGAACCGACTCAGGTTCTAACACATGGCTAGCATCAGGAGTGTACTTCCGAAGCTGCGACACGTGAAGCACGTCGTGCAGGTTCGAAAGATGAGGTGGTAGAGCCATCCGATACGCCACCGGTCCAATCCTCTCCAGGATTTGAAATGGACCAATGTATCGAGGATTCAACTTCTTTGCCTTAATCGCCCTACCTACTCCCGTGGTCGGAGTAACCTTAAGGAAAACATGGTCTCCTTCCTCAAATTCTAAGGGATTTCGCCTCTGATCGGCGTAACTCTTTTGACGACTCTGCGCCGTGAGCATCCTATCACGGATTTTCTTGACTTGTTCAGTAGTCTCAGCTATCATTTCTGGCCCCAACAAGCTTTTCTCTCCAGCTTCATACCAACATAGCGGAGATTGACATTTTCTCCCATACAAGGCCTCATACGGAGCCATTCCGATGCTCGCATGATAACTATTATTGTATGCAAACTCCACCAATGGCATATACCGATCCCAACTCGCCGGTTGGTCCAAAACACAAGCTCTCAACATATCCTCTAGTGTTTGGATTGTCCTCTCAGATTGACCATCTGTTTGAGGATGGTAAGCCGTGCTCAAGCTTAATCGGGTTCCAAAAGCTTTTTGAAATGCACCCCAAAACCTTGAAGTGAAACGAGGATCTCTATCAGAGATTATAGTAGCAGGTACACCATGAAGTCTCACAATCTCCTTTATGTATAACCGTGCTAGCTCCTCAAGGGTGTAAGTCATACGAATGGGCAAAAAGTGAGCTGACTTCGTCAATCGGTCCACAATCACCCAGATAGCATCAAAGCCAGCCCTAGTCCTTGGCAATCCTGACACAAAGTCCATTGCAATACTTTCCCACTTCCATTGTGGAATCTCTAGAGGTTGCAACATACCGGCGGGCTTTTGATGTTCAATCTTTACCTTTTGACAAGTTAAGCACTTTGAAACATACTCCGCCACATCATTCTTCATACCCGGCCACCAAAACATCACCTTTAAATCATGGTACATCTTAGTACTTCCCGGGTGAATGGAGAATCCGCTTTTGTGTGCCTCCTTCAAAATATCTTGCCTCAAAGTGCCAACATCCGGCACAATAATCCTACCCTTGAATCTCCATAACCCATCTTTTTCTTCCGACACTCTCCACTGTTTTCCTTGCTCAATGGCCGGTAACACTTTCCATAACGCTTCATCATTTTGATGAGCCTTCAGGAGTTCGGACTTAAAGTCACTTGAGATTTCTAATCGGCTCAAACACAAGGTTCCGGATACTTCTTGAGTACCAATTTTCAGACTCTCGAATCCCTTGAGCAACTTCTCCTCTTGGAGCATCATCCAAGCTGCACATAACGACTTCCGACTTAATGCATCCGCCACTACATTTGCCTTTCCCGGATGGTAATGCAATTCAAAGTCGTAGTCCTTCAACAATTCCATCCACCTTCTCTGCCTCATATTAAGCTCTTTCTGATCAAAGAGGTACTTCAAGCTCTTATGATCAGAGAAAACTTGGAACTTAACCCCATAGAGATAATGCCTCCACACCTTCAAGGCAAACACAACCGCAGCGAGTTCCAAATCGTGCGTAGGGTAACTAACTTCATGAGGTCTCAACTGTCGTGAGGCATACGCCACCACATTATGATGCTGCATCAGCACGCTCCCTAAACCCTTTAATGAGGCATCACAGTACACCTCAAATGGCTCATTCAGCTCGGGTAACACTAACACAGGTGCAGTAGTCAACTTTTTCTTCAATGTCTGAAAGCTCTCCTCGCATTCAGGAGTCCAAACAAACGGAGTGTCTTTGCGGGTTAACTTTGTCATTGGCAAAGCTATCTGTGAAAAGCCCTTGATAAACCTTCGGTAATAGCCAGCTAAACCCAGAAAACTCCTTATCTCTGTTATGGTGGTTGGTTGTTTCCAATCCATCACCGCCTCCACCTTAGTTGGGTCTACGGCTATTCCCTTCTTACTCACCACATGGCCCAAAAACTTCACCTCACTCTTCCAAAACTCACACTTAGACAGTTTTGCATAAAGTTTCTTCTCCTTTAGAATCTGCAACACGGTCCTCAAGTGTTCCGCATGCTCTTCTTCAGTCTTGGAATAAATCAGTATATCATCAATGAAGACAACAACGAATTTATCCAGAAACGGACGGAAGACTCTATTCATGTAATCCATGAATATCGCAGGAGCGTTCGTCAACCCAAAGGACATCACAGTGTACTCGTAATGACCATAACGAGTTCTGAAAGCGGTCTTAGGGATATCCTCACCCCTCACCCTTATCTGGTGATAACCAGATCGCAAATCAATCTTAGAGAAAACTCCAGCTCCTTGTAACTGGTCCATGAGATCATCAATTCTCGGCAATGGGTACTTATTCTTTATTGTAACCTTGTTCAGCTGCCTGTAATCCACACAGAGCCGCATACTCCCATCCTTTTTCTTCACCAGTAACACTGGAGCACCCCACGGAGAGACACTTGGTCGTATAAAATTCTTTCCCAACAAATCCTCTAACTGAGACTTTAACTCGTTCATCTCTAACGGTGACATCCTATAAGGAGCACTTGAGATTGGTCCCGCCCCGGGCACCAACTCAATAGCAAACTCAACCTCTCGGTTAGGTGGAAACTCATCAATATCATCAGGAAACACTTCCGGAAACTCACACACAACCGGAATTTGCTCCAACCTTTGATCATCACCCGAAACACCCGCGGCTAACAACAAGATACCCTGACATTCGGTTCCGGAACAATTCACCATCATCGAATTCAAGTAATAATTATTCACCACGACCGGTCCTTCAGTATCCTCCGGCATAAAGTACACCGATTTTGTAGAACAATCAAGCAGAACATGGTTCTTAGATAACCAGTCCAATCCCAAGATAAGATCAAGACCAATCATCGGCAAGCAGACTAAATTATGAACAAAATCACGCTGCTTGAACCTAAAGGAAACTTCCGGACATCCTAGCCTAGTTACCATGGCTTCATGGGTAGCATTATATACCTTTAGGTCATAACCTAAGGTTACAATCTTCAATCCTAACTCATGAGCTTTCTCAAATGCAATGAATGAATGCGATGCTCCCGAATCAAATAAAGCATTTAAAGTTTGACCAGCTATTTCACAGTTACCTCGAATGAGTGTCTCAGATCCCTCAGCTCCTACAGCTGAAGTGGTGAAC
This sequence comes from Arachis stenosperma, assembly GCF_014773155.1. NCBI lineage: Eukaryota > Viridiplantae > Streptophyta > Magnoliopsida > Fabales > Fabaceae > Arachis > Arachis stenosperma. Next base: position 30,893,948 of record NC_080377.1, read on the forward strand.
ACCCGACCAGTCTGTTGTGCCTTCCCAGCACCTTGTTTTTGCCTTTCCAGACAATTGGCGGCTTTATGCCCCGCTTTTCCACAATTGTAGCACAAACCCCATCCGGCCTTGCATGGTGCTCCCGGATGGTGACTCCCACACCTAGTGCAAGCTTGATCATTCTGATGCTGCTTCCCAAACTTCTTTCCTTGGGAGCCGTTGTTGTTGTTGGGCCTCCTAAAAGAGCCTCCCCTCTTGAAGGACGGACCTCTAGGTGCAAATCTCTTCCCTCGGTTCTGTAGGAATGGTCCCTTATGATTTCCTCTTTCAGCGGCTGCCTTCTTCACACACTCTTCAGCAACCTTACACTTGTTTACCATCACAGAGAAAGTTCTGACTTCTATTGGTCCCTGAGCTCTCTCTCTGTTGTTGCCATGATCGTTTATCCGTTGTCCAAGAGCTCCAGCAGTGGCTTGCATCGCAGCAGCCATGTTGTTCAACGTAGTCATATGTAACGACCCAATTTCTTGTACGTCATGATCATACTAGAAACTGAGCGCTACCAACTTGTCTTTCTAATTATTATCTATTATTTATCATATGAGCCTGATTCGTTGTTAAAAACGTAGTTAATTTGCGAGGTACTTTTTTTTTTAAACATTTGGGTTAATAAACAGAATCATTCATAAGCAATTCACAAATAATAATAGATAAAACAGTTATAAACAACCACACATAAATACATCTCAAGCAGTTGATAACATTCCGTGATCCAGCTTTATTCGAACATAGACTGTTAGTTAAAACACCCCTAGATATAGCTAAATAATAACTATATACATATATATACATACAACATCCTAGGCCCTGACCTGTTCAAGAAGTCCCTAAGCTGGCGCCTAGGCTAGCCTAGACTCTATACTCACCTAGTCCCTCTAAACTACTAAAGCGAGGGAAAGTACGTTCTAGGTCTTCAAAACTCAAGTCAGGTGGATCGTCATCATAAGGTGGAAGGTCATCTACTAGTCCTCTGCACGATCATATGTCTTCAAAGAGCGTCTCTCAAATACTTCATCGAGTGGTCACATAACACCAACATCGTACGGAGGACTTAGGTTAAAGTTTGTAGATAAGCAGGGTGCGGACGTTGGCTGACCTCACAGTATATACATATAAACAGAGAATGGGATTCACCCTAGACTCAGAAGACTACCTAGAGCGGAATCCTTTTTGCAACCGGTCGTCAGCGAACTACGGAAAGAAACTCTTGCTTCCATCTGAAGGGGGGAGGGAGAGAGAAGGGGTAAGAACTGGGGAGTCCTTAGTAGGGCCGGGGTTATTAGTTACGTTCATTAATTTTGTGTTGTTTAGCAGACTAATACCAGAATATAGAGAAGTAGTAAATAGAAGACAGAAAAATAGAGAAAATAGAGAAAACAGAAAAAGATCACAAACACAGAGAAAGAATACAAACAAAGAAAGCATACATTCATGCAACGATCATAATAGAGAAAATGCACAACCAAGTATGATGCATGTCTAGTCCTAGCGCAGGTAATGAGCTCATCTGTCGGTTACATACCCGCTCCCGACGTTACCCAGCAACCTCTGTCTGGATAAGGCTTTCCTGTTGGCAATACCCATTGCAAGCAACCTTTGTCTTGCAGGGTATCCACTGCAAGCAACCTTTGTCTTGCAGGGTGGCACTTATTAGCCGATATATGCCCAACAGACTCACTGTAAGCAACCTCTGTCTTACAGGAGCAACAACACACTCACTGTAAGCAACCTCTGTCTTACAGGAGCAACAACACACTCACTGTAAGCAACCTCTGTCTTACAGGAGCACATTCATCTTGATACCTCTGTAAGCAACCTCTGTCTTACAGCAAAGCATTATAGCAAGGTATCCCAGGAAAGCATTCTTAGTGGTCGTACCACCATCTATCTGACTGCCTTCATGCAGTAGATCATCACATAATCATTATCATTACCATCATTCATTATTAATCTCGTTATTCATCATCACTTTCACATTCTTATACATTACCTCTTTCTTTCTCTGTTCAATCACAACATAACAACTTCTATAGGTGAACTTCGGCCTATAGAAATGGCACCTCTGTAAGTGAACTTCGGCTTACAGAAAAGGCGCCCCTGTAAGTGAACTTCGGGTTACAGGTATCATAACTCTCTGTAGGTGAACTTCGGCCTACAGGAGCAACACCCTGAGATGCACAATTGATATTCACTGTAGGTGAACTTCGGCCTACAGGAATAACAACTCACTGTAGGTGAACTTGGGCCTACAGGACCTCTAGGGCCAATGGAAAAGCAGCAGATGAACATACAACAGAACATCGTGCCACAAGGCTTAACTCTTTATTCTTATACTCTTCTCCTCTATTCTTTTTGTTATATTACTCTTTTCTCATTATCTCTTTACTCTGTTCTCTGTATCTTTTTACTCTGCTCTAGTTACTCTTTTCTCTGCTTAACGTATGTATTTAAAGCTTATGTAAATTTCGGTATGAATAGTTAGCCTGTCCCAAGTATAGGTTCATTAAGTCTATACTGAAACAGTTTAACTTTTCATATAATACTTAACCCTAGTCGCAACTCAAGGACTAACTATGTTGCCCTAGTTCGTTCACTAATCTCTGTCTATTTTTCTGCCATTAAAACATTACAGACCTTTTCTTCGACTTTTATCTTTTCTTCAACTTTTTATCTTTCTTTTATCTTTGCCTCACTAACATGTTATTACCACTCACTAAGTGTTTTATGAAGGTAATTATGAGATTCTGCACTTAAAGTTGTCTTTCTAAAGCTTTTACAGAAAACTGCCTTTTCTGCATTATTTTATTATTTTTTATTAAAATATTATTTTTAATTAAATATTATTATTTAATATTTTATTATTATTTATTATTTTATTATTAAATTTTCGAAAATTAACTTTACTTTAACCTTTAACCTTTAAAATTCACTTTTTACCCCGGTAACTTTTAATATTTCTACTTTAACCACCCTAACTTTCAGAAATTACCAAATAACCCCTTAAACACCAAAATAATTACTTCCTTGCCCTTTCTAAGATCTAAAAGGTGTTCTTCAATGTTCTTCACCACATTCAAAGTGTTCTTCATGTTCTTCATATATTCTTCAAATTCTTTCTCTGTTTTTACCCGTTTTTCAATCTTTTCAGCAACCGATTTTTACCGAAATTCATAATAAATTCCTAGCCACTAAAACCCCATCTTTTCTACATGATTTTAACACAAATTGAACCCCAATTTAAGGCCTAGGGTTTCGTTTTCCAGCAGCCCTCAAGAACAACATTCATAGCTTAAATATCATCAAATTTCATCAAATTTTCAACAAACTTCCAACAAGAATCACTCATATAAACAATCAATTTCAAGCACAGCCAAACCATATCATAATTACACAACTCAAACACAATCAATCAAGATTAAATTCATCAAACCCTACCTGGTTTTGCTGCTCCTAATTCGGTTAAACTTTCAGGTGGTCCTTAAGCACTTTTTCCTCCTAAATCACATCAAGAACAACTTTAAATCCAAAAACTCCCAACTGACCAAATCTCACTCAGCATGTTAGGAAGGTATTTCTCACCTTAGAGTTGCTGGAAATTAACGTTTCTTGGCCCTCAAGTCAAGTTAAGCATGATTCCTAAGGAAAAAATCAAGAAAACACATGTTTACATGGTTTTCCTTGAAAACCGAATTGAAGAGGGAGGGAGACAGCCATCTCACCTTATTTCCAGCCTTGATATGTTATATGGTTATGTAGAGGAAGAAGAGAGGATCATTTTGGTGAAATCGGAATTTTGATTTGAGTTTTAGTTCAGAAGAAATCAAGCTTTGAAGATTTATGAACCAAGAACTTTCTCTCCTTTTTCTCTTGGTGATTTTCGGCCACAATGAGCAAATGAGGCAGCCTTGGGGGTTTTGGGGGTGTAGGGTGAGTTGTGATTGGTTGGCTTGGAGGTGGATTAAAATAATATTAAAATATCTCAGGTGTATAACTACTAAAACTAGATGTATCGGAACACTTGTAAAAACATCTCTAAAAATTATTTTCTGAGATACTAGCATAAATGACACTAGTAACATATTTATTATGAGAATAAAACATGTATGATGAGCCCTTAGCATTGCTAAATTCATCAGAGAGTGCTGGTGCTAAGCTGCACCAGTAAACTGTAAACCCGGTTAAACCGATTTTCTGATTTTAACTAAAACAGACCAGGTAACCTTATAATATATTTCAAGCAACTTCTAATACTAATATAATGATAATATTATACTATTATCTTTCTTCTCTCATGAATCGAGTCTGGTTCATCAAACTGAGCCTATTTACGAAAACTAGAATCAAAACTCCTAACCGATACGGTTCAAAAACTAGGTTCTCCGTGGCCGCGTTGTCGAGCTTGCCTCAAAAGAGGTTTTGGCTTAAAGATGACATAATGACAATGAGGATTGAGATACTTGATGATATATCAAAGGTTCTCCTTTTACCGATCCTCCGGAGTTCTCTGTATCTTTAGAAAAGATCTCACGTACTCGAAAATTAGGGTTGTTACATTCTACCCTCCTAAAAGAAAATTTTGCCCTCAAAATTTCAGCCGCATGCAAGAATCCATCTTCAAGCAGTCTATTTCCTTCAAGCCATCCTGACGAAGATATCAGTTCGTTCCTTACAGCATCTAAATATCACATAGCCATGGCCATGGAGATCATAACAGCTATAAGAATAGTTGTGCCTGACACGAATTTGTCGTTCGGAACTCGATTAAACCATGCCTATTCACAGTCATTGAGGTCTTATCCATACTAAACAATCAATATTAAGGTGATCAGTCTTAATATCTCAAGTTAAGTACGAACATTCCCAAAATGAGCACTCATAGACATTCATGCCAAATGTATCTTAAAGATACCCTAACGGCATGAGACACATAAGCAGAGTATGCAATGAAGCATAGTCAGTCCACTCCCCAGGCTCTACTGGGAACGAACTGCTCTGATACCAAATTGTAACGACCCAATTTCTTGTACGTCATGATCATACTAGAAACTGAGCGCTACCAACTTGTCTTTCTAATTATTATCTATTATTTATCATATGAGCCTGATTCGTTGTTAAAAACGTAGTTAATTTGCGAGGTACTTTTTTTTTCTTCTGAAAATATTTGGATTAATAAACATAATCATTCATAAGCAATTCACAAATAATAATAGATAAAACAGTTATAAACAACCACACATAAATACATCTCAAGCAGTTGATAACATTCCGTGATCCAGCTTTATTCGAACATAGACTGTTAGTTAAAACACCCCTAGATATAGCTAAATAATAACTATATACATATATATACATACAACATCCTAGGCCCTGACCTGTTCAAGAAGTCCCTAAGCTGGCGCCTAGGCTAGCCTAGACTCTATACTCACCTAGTCCCTCTAAACTACTAAAGCGAGGGAAAGTACGTTCTAGGTCTTCAAAACTCAAGTCAGGTGGATCGTCATCATAAGGTGGAAGGTCGTCTACTAGTCCTCTGCACGATCATATGTCTTCAAAGAGCGTCTCTCAAATACTTCATCGAGTGGTCACATAACACCAACATCGTACGGAGGACTTAGGTTAAAGTTTGTAGATAAGCAGGGTGCGGACGTTGGCTGACCTCACAGTATATACATATAAACAGAGAATGGGATTCACCCTAGACTCAGAAGACTACCTAGAGCGGAATCCTTTTTGCAACCGGTCGTCAGCGAACTATGGAAAGAAACTCTTGCTTCCATCTGAAGGGGGGAGGGAGAGAGAAGGGGTAAGAACTGGGGAGTCCTTAGTAGGGCCGGGGTTATTAGTTACGTTCATTAATTTTGTGTTGTTTAGCAGACTAATACCAGAATATAGAGAAGTAGTAAATAGAAGACAGAACAAGGATAAACCAACGCGAGATTATATATATACAAAGGAGTGTCAAAAACAGGAATATCAAGACTCAAGATCCGGATGCGAAGATAACCGGTCCGAACATAACAATATATACACATGATAAAATAAGGAAAACCCCAAAGGAGACCCAAAGGGACACAAATACATAAAACCTATTCTCCAAAATCTCCCATAAGAGGAGTCATCACAGTTTGTATTATTTAATGGAGATAAAAGTATCTAAGCAAAACATATAAACCAAAACATAGCCCCGAGAACAAAGGATCTTCGCAATATAGAAGTCTCCAGCATGCATCAGCGGGACGCCTCACGTCCTGCATCTGAAAACCACAAAATCCGCATGGGTGAGAACCAGAGGTCCCCAGCATGGTAACAGTTTCCACATATATAATACATAATAATGGAGGAAAGCCGAAGGCAATCCTAGAACTTCCTCCAGATAATATTAAAGCTTATAAACAAGCTAAACCGTATAAGGGCATCTGACTAAAGATTCTTCAGTCTAACTAATACTTCCCTTTCCAATTCCTTCAAACCTCCCAACCACCAGCAGGATATAATATAGCAACCACAGTTATATCAAACAAAGAATATCAAATAGGAGCAAGTAAGACATTTAGACAATTAGCAAGTTATATGCAGTCAAATAGGCAATCTCAAACAATTCACATAATATGCATATGATGAATGCCTGTCCCTAGTGGCCGATGATATCATCTTGTCGGTTATAGAGCCAACCCGACAAGTCCTGGTCGCTAACCATTGGACTGTCCCTCTGTCGTGCATCCCCAAACTCGAGTTATACTCGTTATAAACTTGATCATAAACATGATCCATATCCATCACCCTCACTGGTGAATATTTACGGGGGTTCGAGCTCATCCGGGCCTTTCACAGTGCCCGGCCACACTTACGACATAGGGTCAACAGAGTCTCGAGCCTCCATCTGGAGCACGTGGTGGCTAGCCACTGCTACTACCCAGGGAAACTCGTATCTCTGATAGTGGAAGTGCAAAATCACAATTATCAATGATTCAGCATAAACATGCATGAATCCTCATCCATGGATCAACATCCATATCAGCCATTCCGGCTCACGGTTAAATCCATAACCAGCCAATATTCATAGCATACACAGCTATTCCGGCTCATGGTTCAATCCAGAACCAGCCAGCTATTCCGGCTCATGGTTCAATCCAGAACCAGCCAATATTCATAGCATACACAGCTATTCCGGCTCACGGTTAAATCCATAACCAGCCATTTCATTAACAATTATAGCCTTTCGGCCCATGGCATAACAAGCACTTCCACCACCATCCTCCACATCTCACATAATCATCTTTGATCCTCATTGATCATTCATATTTCCCTTGCTTCACTCGCAAGTTACCTCATTCACTAGCCCCTTTTTAATAGCTAGGCATGCCATAATGATTTAAGACATAAATGGTGAGATCGGAGGCTTAGAAGTATGAGATTTGGCTTTTAAAACTCAAAAATCAACTTTGGGATGAAAACAGGGCCGCGCGTGCGCGCACTCCATGCGCACGCGTGGATGGCCTCGAAAACTCATCGACGCGCAAGCGTCATGCACGCTAACGCGTGGATTTAAAACTTGCCAATCGACGCGCACGCGTCAACCACGCGTACGCGCGGGTGTTCTCGTGCCCCAGGCACAACACCGGCACAGTTCTGGCATAACTCTCTGGAAAATGGCTGGGCATTGGGTGCAGCACAATCGGCGCGCCCGCGCACATCACGCGCACGCGTGGATGGCGCTTTCTGGAAGATCGGCGCGTACGCGCCAGGTGCGCCCACGCGCAAGGGGTTATTCTGCTAAAAATTTTCTAAGTTAAAAGCTGCAGAATTCACAGATTTTTACCCCAATCTTCCAACGGACATAACTTCCTCATTTTAAATCGTTTTCAACCGTTCTTCGAACGGCATGGACATCCCGGATCCAATTTCATTTCTAAACAGATTTGGTACAAAACGGAGATCCGTAGTCCAAGTTATGTCCCGTCAAAGTATGCCCAAAAACCATATTTTCATACAAAACCACAATATGCCATTTTCAAAACAAACCAATTTCAACTCTTTTCAAAATCAATCAAAACATGCCAATTTCATCCCTTTTCTTTGAAATCAATCAAAATGTATCAAATTCAACATCAAGCCTCCTCAACTCACACATTGACACATTACCACAATATACAAAATCACTATTTCATCATTCTAGCCCACTTCACCCAAGTGGCTCAAACTCAAACATATTGACATATCATATACTATTCCTCATGCCAATTTTCAACAACACCAATCCCAATTAACCATCATTATACATAATCAATATCATATTCACCATCAACATGGTTCAACCCACAATTCAACCATAACCAATCATCAAGCATATATCACAACATGCATACTTCTCATACATCATACCACCAAGGCATTAATAATCATCATCACATATATGACCACATCATATATCTCAATCATTTATCAACGTCAACCATTCAATGCCTATCTTAGGGCCTCTAGCCTAAGAATTTCCTACCACATTACATATTAGATACGGGAAACCGAAACCATACCTTAGCCGAATTTCCCAAGCTCCACCGGAGCACTTCCAAACCACTTATCCACAAGCTCTCAAGGCCTCAACACCTCCAAGAACAGATTTTGCACCACCAAACCCTTTCCAAGCTTTTCAAAGTCACCAATTAAGCTCCAATATTCACATATACACAACCTAAGCCACAACCATCATACCCATACACAACATCTCAAAACCCAAATATCATAGAACAACAAAATACACTAGGGTTGAGAATCTTACCACCTCCAAGGTCCAAGGAGACAAGATTAACCTTCTCCTTCAAGAGAGTTGGGTCCTATAACATCAAAGAACCCAAAATCTCAACATTCAACCCATGAAACTCGAAAATAAGGGCTGAGATTTCGAACAGCAACACGTGGCTTACCTCAAGATTGATTATATGGGTTTTGTAGAGCTCTCCGCGGTGAACGCGTGGCCGCAAACGGGGCGGCAATCGGAGCTCTAGATCAAAAGTTATGATGGTTTGAAGATCAACCAAGGGAGAGAACTTGAGAGAGTGTTCTTCCTCCCTTTCTCTCTAATTTCAGCTTGTGTGTGTAACAAATGAGGAGAGAGAGTGCTGAAAACTAGGGTTTTGGTTAAGTTATGTTGGGCCAAGGGCCCACTTTGGGTCCGGTTGGCCCGGTTTGGCCCGTTCGGTCTAATCTTGGTCCGAATTCTATAAAATTGGTACCAAAATTCTCGTCTCAGTCTCCTCTATCACATTTAGCCATAAAAATCACATTTTAGGCTTTCTAGAATAAATTCTCATTTATGGGTTAATTAGCCGTTAATTAACCGGGTTTTACAGGAGACAAGTTTCACATGGTCGCAAACGGTGCGACAATCGAAGCTCTATAACAAAAGTTATGGTGATTTGAAAATGATAGAAGTTAGGGTTTATTCTTCTCCTTTCTCTCTTCTTGTTAAGTTATCAACTTATATATGTGTGGGTTTGGGCTTTGGGCCCAACATAAACCTGTTTAATGTTTGGTGATTTTTAACTCATTTAGTCTAACCTTGGGTTAAAATCTTTAAAATAAATGTCCGAATTTCTATTCCAAATATTTTTTCATCATTTCTACATTCTCAATTTTCTTCACTCGTAGTACTAGACAAATTTAAACCGCTATAAAAAAACTTTAACATCGGTACTTGTTTTTTCCCAAAATAACTATCAATTCGCGCTCAATTTAATATTTTTAATTCAGTTTTTTTCATTAAATTTCTAAATTACAGATTCTAATATATTTTACATATTCCGAACGTTTTAATTCCAATTAACGCAGTTTTAATTAATCAATTTTTCTTAATTTAATTTTTTTATTTTACATTAAAAACCAAGATAAGATTCATTTGAGACCAAAACAATACTTTACCCTTCTTTAAATTCATCTTTTTATCTCCTTAATTTTTTTTCATCCACTACTTTATTAGTTCCCTAACAAAACAAAACCTCTTTTGTAATAAGTGAACATATTTATGACTAAAGGACCTTTAAAGTTTGATACGCGGCGATATATAAACAAGTATTAGAATACTAATTTACACAAACCACGATGACAGAGATATGCATGAAGATTACCTACATTTGTATACTATGCTAATGACAACAGTCCACTACTTTTAAGAGAGGATGAAGATTACATAAGGATTACATAGGATTGGGGATTTTACTTGACGTGCAAATATTCAAGGCTAGAACCATGTAAAAAGAGAGGGAAAACAGAAAATTCCGCATTGTGTGCTCCAATGGTTCTCAGATTTTACATTGTTTTACTTACTCGTCGCCCATGGCCAACTCCAAGGCATAGTCATCTCTCTCCTGTAACGCATTAGAAGTCACACAACCAAATAAATGAAAAAGTAGAGGGGAAGCTATCTAGTTTCCCTTTTTTTCTCTAATAGTTTCCAAAAAGATTAAGGGTGCATTTGGTTTGCATTTTCATCTTATGTTTTTGTTTTCAATGTTTTCTGTTTTAAAGATTTGGTAAAGGAAAGAAAAATTAGAAGTGAAAATAGAAAACAAGATTTTATTGTTTTCATGTTATTCTCTTTTTTCTTCAAAAAATCCTGAAAACACAAAACATTAAAAATAAAAATAGAAAATGTAAACGCAAACCAAATACACTCTAAGAATTCAAGAGCCAACAGAACATACCACTGGTCCTCGGGCGAAATACCGTCCGAACTGAAGCCAATATACCTGTATATGCCATGGATTTTATCGTCGTATTCATGATTCAATGACAAATAATAAGAACGATGATAATGATTTGATTAGGCCTCCAATTCAATTTACAAGAGAAAAATATGTTTAGTTGGGGTTAAAAAATGGAATGGGAATTTTTTAGATGGGTTTGATTTTCCAACCCTCAACCAAACATACCCTAAAAGATCGAAATGGAAATCACAAAGCAGTCATGACAAAGTGAAATCTGTGATTGGTGTTCCTTCTCATTACCTCATCTTCATCTTGCGTTTCTACTTCAACGTCCGTGGATGGGAACCCCACACAAAGAAGTGCATAGCCCTGAAGAAAAATTCCATACACTTGCCTAGCTCAGCAATAAAAGGCAGTGGAATTTGCAAAAACATGCATGGCATGTTGTTCAAAGTTGTTAACGAATGAAGGAAAGAATGATAAAGAAAAATAAAGGAAAGCAAACCATAAACTGGACTATATCTTTATTCAGTTGTACATACAGAATAGTAACCAAAAAAAACAAACTGTTAAACATGCATGTAATAGTAACAAAAATATACATAAACCCCTTCAGACTATGTTTCAGTTTCATTATTGGAATAGACCCCAAAATAAAAATAAAAACACAATGAAGAATACAAATCTTCAGTCTAGAACAATGTGTGAGAAACAGAACCGAGAAATTGAATGTTCTGTAGAAGTATGGAAGTAATAGGCTCATAATTACTCTTACAAATTTTGATTCTCTAATATTATAATTGAAGTTACTAAAATAACTAAAGGAACATATTAATTACAACTTCAGTGCAATGTGAGCACTATGGCATAAACACAACACCTTCGATCCTCTTAGGTGCCAAAAGAATAAGGTAAAATTTAACAGGGTTAGACACATGGCACATGCTAATACTAAGGTCTTATTTATTAGATTATCTGGTAGTTCTACACTGAATCAACTGCAACTTCTTCCTCCTCTCATCTCCTCTATTCACAGTTAATATAAAGAGCAAGGTAGACAGTGAGATTCAGCACTAATGAAGTTGCTGTTTTCTGACTTGGAGCTCACAAGTTAAAATCCAGTAAGCTATTTCTCTGTTACTGCTTAAACTTTCTCTTCTTTTTTCCTTTTTTTTTTTCCGCATCATGCTTGATATGACCTTTTACCTTTCAAAATTTAATAATGACAATAAAAGACTCTCATTCTACTCTTTGGAACCATCCAATATATTTCGGGGGGGGGGGGGGGGGGGGGGGGAAGCATCAAAGTATGCCACAATAAAATCATGATAGCATCCGTCACAGTTCACAAATTCAAGGAAAATAGTGGGATATAGTACAGCATCCAAGTCTTGTTTGACTACAACTACATGCATTAAGGGATCTCATAATATCGAGTCTAAATCATACTACATCTAAGTCATTAGCAATTGAATCTACTTTGATAGTTTCCCTAATGATTTTCTGTCACCCTCTACCTCTAACTATGGACTACCAGTCTACCCTCCATACTCTACACTATCATAACTAAGGTCTCTAAGGGTCTTCTCCAAACATGTTCAAATCAACTAAAGTAAGATATACCATCTCTCTACCCCAACTTTTTTTCTATAGTAAACTCATTCATAAGTCTCTGGATCCATCTGGAGTGTTCACTTGCGAATCATGTATCATGTGCCTCACTCAACTGTTTCCACATATACATAGTCATGGTAATTGGCGATTTTTAATTGTGCGTACATCACCTTGCAGATATTTAGCATGGAATGGAGTACCTAGGCGTCAGGGGAGAGATGCTGATTAAGAATCACCCGTCAAGTATTATCATATCAATACTTCATGAATATGCAGTTCCAAACTGCCACTTTTCCTCCTCTCTTTTGCTCTAGAGTATTTTATCATTTTTCAATATTAGACTACAAGAAAATGATTTATGCGGAAGACCTGTTCTCTTCTTTTGGCATCATCCAGTAGTTCATGAGAATTGCATAAAAGAATCTAATAATAAAATCACAACTACAAGAGATTAAGTCAAAATTACTGGTTCATCCGTGTAATGAAAAATAGATTAGAATAAAGAAGTCAAGCATGCCTTTTCTTTCAATTCAGCAGATATCCCAAGTGCCTCTGGCTGTCTAATCTGTCCGTTCTTTATACGTACAGCACAGCTAGTACAACAACCTGCCAGCACAAAGTTTCAACAAAGAGTATCGGGAAGCTAGTAGTAGCATCAAATGAGTTGACTTCAACCTAGATGGTCATAGAAGCAGCAAAAAGGACAAGTATGAAGTATCACAGATGAACTGCGCCATATATACAATCTTGACTATGGTAATTTAGTAATAAATATAAAGAATCAAACGAAACCCTAAAACTACATAGAATAGTCATAATTGTCTTTGTTCTTACAGGAGATAAAAGTTTCTAATCTTTTACCTGTTTGAAGAAATGGAATCTACCAACAGCAAAAGTCATTTTAATAGAATGAAAAACCAAGTGCGACGGGTTAATTATAAACCACAACAAACTTTGCGTTACTTTCAAAAACATAATAAAGTAAGTAATAATGTTAAGAAATGTTGGAGCCTCAAAATTTAAATAATAAAAACTGAAGAGCATAGTCCCTTGAAAGGCTAAAAGGGTAAAGATATCAAATTTGGAAATATAGCATCCATGCATACTAGTTATGAATGATGATAACTGCAGATTTAAATTAATTGATTTATGGATATATAAGGGAATCATGATACAACTAAAAACTCAAAGGAAGTAGGTGCATAGATCAAAGGAGCCTGAAGCAGGGCCAGTGAAGGACTTTATTAGATGATTTATATAGTTTGTATGAGAAATAGTTACAGGATATTCAAAATGTAGCAGCCAATGCTAGTTATATCAGCAGTAAGGAACCTTGTAAATAATGTAACAGAACATTAGATAAGTAGCAAGGGAGTCAGTAGAGTCATAGGTTCATCAACGACGAAGCATGTATACTGACACGGATACTCAATACGGACATGTAGACAAACCAAACTTTTAAAATGCATGATATGGAAACAGTATGTGTATAAATTTTGAAGATTTATTCGGTATTCAAGTATTTATAAATGTCAAACTACCAATATAGATGTTTCTAGACCTTATTATCATTTTGTGCAATTCACGTTTGAAGTATAATTGATTAACAATAGATATTGTTACCTAGATTATTTTTTTTATTTGTATTTTTTTTATATAGTAGGAGTACATAACGAGTACATAGTATATAAGGGGTTATAACTCAAATATTTTAAAATTTGGAACAAATTTTAAAAGAATAAAAAATCCCTCTAAAAAATATTTGAGTTATAACCCCTTATATACTATATACTCCTTATGTACTCCTACTATATAAAAAAAATACAAATAAAAAAAATAATCTAGGTAACAGATATAGTTATGTCTCATGTTGTAGGAGTGTCTTTGAATGTCAGACATTCACACATGACATCTTGCTTAGTTGGTGTGTCTTGTTCTATATAGCTTATAAATGATCTTTAATGCAGACATTATGATTTTTGTATGATCAATAAACTTTAGGTAGGTTCTTCCTGTCATCAAACCCCAAATAATAATAAAATTCTAGTGAGTATTCTCCAATGCCAATGGCAGTGGCCCCAAAATGGATAAATGGTGAAATCTTTGGATTAAGATCTAGACAAATAGAAGGCACAAAAAGATTCAATTCTATCCAAGGTATTATCCTCACTTCAGTTAAGACCATACCAATCCAAAACAAGGTAACACAAATTAATATACATATATTTCATCAAATTTAGTTTTGAAGCACAAAGCAGTTCAACACGACCATCCAGTCACATAACGCAGCCAATATACCTGCCTTTACATTCACCGTGTGAATGGTCATCCTAAAGAAAAGATGCGATTGGACACTGTTTTAAAAACGTTTAAGGCTGTCATTACATCAACATTAAGCTCATACGATCAGTAAGAATTAAGAAAGGAGGGAACAGTACCATGCCTGCAGGCAAACGGAAGGGTAATGTTCTGAGATTCAGCAGTGTGTAAATATACTGATCCTGCATTTCACAATAATCAACCAACCACATATGAATTTGTTTCTAAAATATTCAGCAAAGTTGAGAATTATGCTGGAGGCGGAGGAAGGAAGAGAAAAAAAACCTCAGGAACCACGAACTCGTGAACAATTCCTCTTTGTGTATCATGGACGGTGACCTTGTGAGTAGGAACCTCACCGGACGGTGACGAGTAAGCAGTTGGGGCGGTCACATCCACCTGCGTCCGGAGCTCCGCCCTCGCCACCGAGGTGGACTTGCGGCGGTTTGTGAAAGCAGCGGTGTAGAAAGCGTTAGAAGCGGAAGATTGGTGGTTTGAGAATGGAATGCAGCAGTTACAGGGAATTCGAAGAGCCATGTTGTGGCTGCTGGTTATCGTTCTCTAACACAAACAAACACACTCAGCGATGGATAAGGAAGCCACTTCAGGAACCGTTGGTTCTGTTTCCTTCCAATTGATGTTGGACATGTGTGCACTCTCGCATTCTTCTCTATCTTTTTATTTTTTTTTTCCCTTATACTACTTAAGTACTTATTAATGAAGGTGAAAACTCAAGTCACATTAGACAAAAATTCAATTAAATTAGTTAAATTATTTAATAATTTTTAACTATCAATTTTACGTAAAATTAACTATACTTAAGTTTTCAGCTATCAATCAAACATCTCACTACAAATCATACTTACGGTTAAGTTAATACTAAACTTTTATTAGTTTTGTCACTAAAAAAAACTTTTATTAGTTTAATTTTTTTTTCATTGCTATTTTTGTTATTATTTTATAACGTGTCAAAAATTTGAAAAAATTTTTTTAATTCAATGCTATACTTAATATATCACTTCAATTAAACATGAAATTATTTGATTTGAATAATATATAGAATTTTGAAAGTAAAATGAATGAATACTAAATAACTAATTTAACTATGACAACAATAATTTATTGTACAACGGAGTACTAAAATTATTTATAAAAAAAATTATATTTTTCTGAATTTATTTATAAAAAAATAAATTTATTTTATTATATTATATTTGATCTAATCATTATAACTCGGTTAAATTTAAGATTTGTCTCAAAAAATAATTATTTTTTTATTTAATTAACAACATGATTGAATGTTTCAAAAAAAAATCTCAACAAACTATTTTAAAAAAAGAGGTGTTTATAGTATCAACATAAAAACATAAAAAATACAAAAAGACGTATTAAAATGATCATGACAACAAAATTATAAATTACAGCGAAAATGAATTATCCCATGAAGATAAGAATTAGCTTCTCTAAATTGGTGGTTAATCTTCTAACTGCTTAATCTGCTACATCTTTTTCTAATAACCGAAACAAGAGCTCTTAACGAGTGCAAATCAATATCATAATGAAGACAGAATTTAGCCGCTGCAATCAAGTCCAGTATTTCAATAGATAAATTAACATAACCAAGACTCATGACAAAGTTAATACCTAACAAAATACCCATAGCTCGGATAAAGTCACAATACCACAAGCTAAATTCACACTAAAATAGGCTAAGAATCTTTCCTCATTATCTCTAATAATAGCCTCACAAGCGGCATTTTCATTGTTTGAAACTGATCTATGAATAGTCAACTTAACAAAAAATAAATTTGGCATATGCCATCTTATTTTCTTCTTGGTAAAATTACCCACTGTTTCGAATGTTACTTGAAACATTGATTTAGGTCTGAGTGTGAGGTCCAGACTCTTTGTGGGGCAGCGTCCGACTTATTTCAGTACCAAGGTGTGATGAATCCATATTTGATGATGATTTTTTGTTGAAATTGAATGGATTTCATCATATAAACTTGCACTGATTCCTTTAAATAGCATGCTTTTGAACTTTCCTCCTAATTTATGCTTGATTATGAAAACATTCTCTTTTGTGCCTAATTTGATCAATTTTATTCCATTTGCCTTCCATTCGATGCCTTGATGTTGTTTGTGAGTGATTTCAGATGTATAAGGTAGGAATGGCTTGGAGAGAATGGAAGAAGAGCATGCCAAGAGGAGGAAGCATGAAGAATCAAAGGAGAAGAGCACA
Organism: Arachis stenosperma; assembly: GCF_014773155.1. Classification (NCBI taxonomy): domain Eukaryota; kingdom Viridiplantae; phylum Streptophyta; class Magnoliopsida; order Fabales; family Fabaceae; genus Arachis; species Arachis stenosperma. The sequence continues at coordinate 30,910,865 of NC_080377.1, forward strand.
GCGATGTGTGCGTACGCACAGACCTGCATGCGTACGCACAGGCATCAAAACAGATCCACACGTGCGCGTGAGCCGCATCGTGTGCGTCGCGCATACATTTAAAGCATCGCCTAGTGTGCGTGAGCATAGCTACTTGTGCATACGCACAAAAAGAGATTTTGGTAGAGTGTGCTTGCGCACACGTCTGTGTGTACGCACAGGTGCTCGCACATGCCTTCATTAAAATTGCACGTGACTCGCGATTTTGGTGGATTGGAGGCCCATTTCTAAAGCCATTTAGTTCAAATTGAAGGGAAAAGGAAGGAGAAAAGAGAGGATAACATTAGGGTAGCTTAGGAGTAGTATTAGGAAGATTTAGTATAGTTTTTCTCTAAATTTTTCATCATCTCTATTAGGGTTTATACTAGGATTTTGCATTCAAGTTCTATTTCCAATTTTGATCTTGGATTTTGCTAGCTTCCATTGTAAGTATCTCTTTGTTACTACTCTTTATAGCTACATTATTCTTACTCTTTTTTATAATTCAAGTTATAGTTCAATTTTACTTCTCTCTTGCAATTGCAACTTTTGTTGATGAATTTGATGATTGATAATTGTTATATGTTTTCTTGAATTGTTATTGTTGATTGAGATCATTTGTTACTTTTAGTTTCAAGCATTTTCTCATTTTTTCAATGTTTAATGTTTTTGCCCACCAAGTGTTTGACAAAATGTCAATTATGATTTTGGGCTAGTTTTCTATCTCTTGCCTTGGGGAAAGTGAGCAATCGGGTTCCTAGAGTTGAAATGTCCAAGATTTAGTGTCAATTCTTGGATTGTTAATTGTTCTTGTTCCCACTAATGCTAATTTGTTGCTAAGGCAATTAGCAAGCAATTTAGGATTTGTGGGTTAAAAACACTTATGCTCATTTAACTTACTCTCCGATGTGAGGGTTAACCAAGTGAGATTAATCCATTCTAATTGTCATAGTTATGGTTCTAATAAGGAAATGACCCTTAGCTCATTCCAAGCCAAAATACCTTTTATGCTTTCAATCTTTCACGTACATTTACATTAGTCCTTTTTACACCTTACTTGTCTATATTACATAGTTAGTTCTTTAATTCCTTTATTAGTTCATTTATTGAAATTTTGAAAGTTCTTTTATTTCTTCATATGTTTATCTCTTCATTGCAAACCCCTTGATCACCAACCGGAATTGTACACTCATTGATCTCAAGTGTCGTTGGGAGACGACCCGGGAACTAAACACTCCCGAAATTGAATTAGTTTTGAATTGTGACATTCTTTTGAATTCAAACTTTGATTACGAGTTGATAGTGGGTTTGGGACTATACTTGCAATGCCAATTCTTCTTTGAGGAAAATTCCTAAACCCACTTCGGCCTCTCACTAAGGTGCTGCCGTCCGAGATTCTTATGAGGAGGTGAGGATGGTACCTGCAAGAGACTCTGATACTTAAGTTAGCAAGGGCTTTAGGCAGGTTTTTAGTAAATTAGAACGTGAATATACTTGAGGAGTGTCAGTGTATTTATAGTAGAGCTGTTAACTATCTTTATTGGAGTAGTTCCACCTTTATTGGTGGATATCCGTTCCCTTTATCTTGGGGGTTTATTAGGATCTATCTTTTAGGAAGATAGAGATAGTAGGGGAGATTCAAGAAGGCAGTTATTTGTAAGCGCGTATCCGATCTCTTTCACCATGCCCGACTTAAGAGGTCAGGTATGTGGTGAAGGCCATCCTTTTTGGGTGGGCCTTTCTTCCTTATTGGGCCTAGCTTTATGTTTTGGGTCAGGGTATGAACAGTGTCCCTAGTTGAGTCCGAGCTTTCAAGAGGTCGGGCTCAAGTAATTTGAGATCTCAGCTTCGACGTCGGGTACCCCTGCATTCACGAGGTCAGGTACTCAACGTGTTTCAAATTTTTGAACGTTACTGCATTAAATGGGAGGCGAGCTTTGCACGACAGTTTTCTTGGAATCCGCGCATAGCTTTAAAGAGGGGTACGGAAATTACCTTTTTTGCCTCTTCTCCTTTATAAAGTGTTTGCGCGCTCCTGTTCTTCTCCTTTTTCTCATTTCTGAAAGTACTTCATTTGTTCCATTCTTCACAAAGAATCCCTCTTGTTCGTCTCACAACCGTTTCCCATTTTTCAAGATTTTTTTTATCTTGATTTGTTTGGAAAAGTTCTTTAACGAAGAGGATTGTCTGTGATTTGCTGCTTGGCGTGCCCCTCCTTTTTTCGAATTTTATCAAGGTTGGTGTCTTATTTACTTTTGCTAATAATCTTGTACTCTGTAGTCAAGAAATGGTTCTGAATGGCCCCTGAATAGTAGCATTGACACTAAGGTTTTACTTTTTGTTGTCGATACTTGTGCTTTGGGATTTCTTTAATGACTTGTTTAACTGTTGTTGCCTTGTTTATTGCTAAAAAAACCCTTTTCCTTTTGAACTATTTTTGTCATTGGAAACTATTTTTGTCGCTGGATATTACTTATTATGAACGTTTGATTGTGATTTTAAAATTTGGAGGAACTTGTTATCGTTTGTGACTTGTTGAATGTATTTATGTTACCCCCAATGGTGTTGCTGCCGGTAGTGTAGGAGGAACACCATTTTTATGCTTTCTGTTCTAAAAAGATCTTTTTGAAATCGGTTATGTATTTTGTTGCTTTGTATGACTTTTTTTTACTGTGGGTGAGCTCTTTAGTGATGACTTGGTTATTTTTGTATTTGTAGGGGTAGTTTTTTTGTCTCGGTCTATAATTGTCAACATATCATCAAAGGTCCCGCCTTCTTTGTCATCTTGGGTAGATAGTATTTTGTATCATCCTGTTTCTGTATTTGACAAAGAGTACGTAGATGTATTTTGTAGACACTATAGAATATGTGAAAGTCAGGAGAATAAGCGAAATTATGAGTTAGTAGTGCTAGATCCTGAGGAGAGAGTGTGTTTCCCTCCTTTAGACAACTTGGAACGCTCCTTTTCCTATGCATATGATTGCTTCTTTTCCAAATTAGGCATTAAACTTCCTTTTTCTGACTTTGAGACAAACATCCTCTGGACTTGTAATGTTGCTCCTACCTAACTTCACTTGAATTCTTGGGCTTTTCTCAAAATGTACCAATTTTTGTGCCAGGAGCTCGATGTTCGACCTCCTCTCAAGGTCTTTTTTTACCTTTTTTTCTTGACCAAACCTGGGTCTTCGAAAGGAAAGTTGTCTTGGCTTTCTTTTCGTGCTGTTCAGGGTAGAAATTTTTTTTCTATTTTTGATGAATCCTTTAATGACTTCAAAAATTATTTCTTCAAAGTCTGAGTTGTAAAGGGTATCCGACCTTTCTATCTGGATAAGAATGATGAACTTTCTTTTCTATTGTACTGACAAGAAAAGCAGGTGATAGCCAAGTATAATGTAGATACCCTAAACGAGCTTGAGAAGTGTATGGTAGACGTGTTGAAAGAGTGTTGGGGTCGGGCTCCTCACTTGGATACTAAAAAGTTCTAGCGACCTAATTCTGCTTCGATTCGAAATAAGCAGCTTTTCGACCTTTAGCTTTAGGATTCTTGGTTGTAATTTGTTTAACTAAGGTGCCCTTTTTATTTTTGTTTTGCAGAACAAATGGCTCCCAAATCTATAGTGATGAAATAATTCCGCCAAATCATGGAAACTGTTGTAGCACGTGGTATTCAGAAAAAAGAAGCCGGGGGTGCTTCCACCCGACCTTCGCCGAAGAAGTCCGATTCGGGTCCTTCATCTCAAAAGAAGATTATTTCCACTCCTTCTATTCAGGTGATTTCTCCTTGACTCCCCGCCAGAGACTGTCGCTGTCCCCCCTCTTTTCCTTCATCTTCAGAGTTACCTCTTAAAAGGAAAAAAACTGTCGAAGAGATGAGCATTTATGATAAAGGATTTGGCAGGATTTCCTGAAGTGACAAGAATATTCTTCCTCATAGTCGCATTAGCATGGATGATGTGGCTATAAATATACTCTAGCTTTATGTAATATGAGTGCTATAAATATTTTTAAAAATTCTATTTCTCACTCAAAAACAAAACACGTTGAAGTGAGATATCACTCTATTAGAGAACATATTCAAAAATGTAATATTGACATTCAATTTATAAAATAGAAAAAATAACTTGCTGATATATTCTCTAAGCCATTAGTTGAGGATTGATTTTGTAAACTAAAAACTACTTTGAAAATTATTAACCGTGAATCTTTGAATTAATTTTACTAATGTTCTTTTTTGAGAATTTTGTCTCCTGGGTCGTTAGGAGACATTTTTGGACAGATGATAAATTTTTGAAAGTTTGTTAAAGTTGTTATCTAATTTTTTCGAAATGAGATATGATGTGGCCAAGTTGTTTTTTTTATTCCTTGTGGTCTCTTGTGTTTCCTTAAAACACTTTATTGGGCCAAAGGTATCTTGTATTTTCTTATTTTATATTTTCTTAAAAATAAAATAGTTTTTTGTGATTCTATTAGTACTATCTTTTCAGACTTTATTCATACATTTTTTTAAACATATTTTAATTATTTGCTAATCAGTTTTCTTTTGTTTTTCAAGTTTTTCAACAAGATGCAACATTTAATTCTTACAAATCTCTAACACATTATTTTGCAGGTTCAATTTTGTTTTTTCTACGTACCTTAATGATAAAGGGGAGAAATGTAAGACCCAGAATCCTTGAAAAGTCTTTTTATGATCAAGTCTCAAATCATATAGTTATTTATAGCTTTAATTTCAAAGATTATTTTATTAAGGATAATTAAGGCAAGTTTTGATTTATTGGATTTGAGATAAGTTATGATTATTATCCAATTTCACAATTATTGGATTATTTTCTATATTTAAAGTATAAAGTTGATAGTTGTGAAATAATAAGGATTTTCATATGGTTTGGATTAAATAATTAATATTTTAAAATAGTAATACTGCTATTTTGGAAAAATAAAGGATTTAATTATATCATTTTTAATTATTTAATTTGGGCATTTTATTGAAAATAATTTGTAAAATTGATGAGCAAATTGTATTTTCTATATACAATTAGTGTTGGATTTAATTTGGGTTTCAATTACTATATTATTCCCAATTTTATGTGAAATTACTAAAATGCCCCTAATCCTTATTTTCAAAAATAAAACCCTAATCCCTAACCTTCAGCCGTCACTACCCCTTCCCTCCTATCACCCAAATCACGGTGGAAAACCAAAAAGAAAAACAAGCAGAAATCAGGGAAGGAATGGATCGAGGAAGAAGGGGGAAGCTGAGAAGGGAGATCTGAGAGGGGAGGAGGGCGACGCAGCCGCCGAGCCATCACTGTGCCGGTCGTCTTCCTCGCCGCCAGTGCCGTCATTACTCTCGTTGGAGGAGAGAGGGGAGAGCGCTCGCGAGGAGCTACTGCAGAAGCCACCGCGCGTTGCTGCTGCGGCCTAACCGCGTCGCCGCCGACCGTGAAGCTGCCGCCGATTTGTCGCACGAGGAGCCTGTGCTGTTGCCGATCATCCATGCGCCGCGTCGGAGGCAGACCTGCGAACTGAAGGGAGCGTGACCCATAGCCACAGACGAAGAAGAAAGGACGCGCGCGGGAGGGTGGAGCCGCTGCTGTCGTCGCCGCTGCTGCCACGGTTGTGGGAGAGGGTACCCCCGTCGCCATGGGTGGTTCCACCGCCCTTGCTGCCATGCCGTTAGAGTCTGCCGCCATGGCCGCCGGTCTCCTAGTTGCTGCCGTGGTTGGGGGTCTACTGTGTATGGTCGCCGGAGAAGACCACCGGAGCTCTTGGCCGAGCCTCAACCGCCGGGAACGCCGCTGCCACCATCGAGCTCCATTGCCGGTAAGGCTTTTAAGTTGAGTTTCCCTTCTGTTGAGTTTCCTGGAACTTCATCGTCACTGCATGTGGTTCAGATCGCCGCTGCTGCTTGGGGCTGACTGCCGGGTTGCCGCCGAACCGGTTCGGAGACCGCCGCTGTTTCGGTTCAGCCGCTCCTTCTTTGGTTCGGTAAGCATTTCGATTTGAAAGCCCTTTTGTTACCGTTCTGTTATCATACGCTGAGGTTGTGGCGTTAATTGCTATAAGATTGAGTTCGGTTGTTGTATGTTGCGATTAGAGTTGTTGAGACTGTTGCGAAAGTGGCTTGGAACCGATGTTTTGGCTGCCGGGATTTTGATTGTTGATTTTGGGTCGAGGCGGAAAGGATTTTGTGACGCGTTTGGGCTATGGTTTTGCGTTTTGAGGTAGGGGCGCTTTCCAAAAACTATGTTTTATGTATTGGAATTATTACATATGGATACTGATGTGAGATATTGTGTATTTGGTGATTGTATCCGCCTTATGTATTATTTGATTGACTCGAATGATTATGGATGTTGTTTTGGCTGAATTATTGTGAGGCTTTGTGAAATGTAATGTTTTGAAGTTGATTCTTTAAAGATTTGAAATATGAGTTTAATCCGTTGAGGATTGGTTTGAATTGAGTCAATTATTTTGATGATGTGAAAGATAGAATACTCTTGAAATTCAGCCTGGGTTGCTTTAATTAATTTTGGTTTTGATAAATGATTTATTACTGAACCGATTCTTTAAAGCTGTGGTGATGAGTTAAATCGATTGATATTGAGTTGATTTTGAAATGGTATCCTTGAGGTACGCCACTGAGGCGATTGTTGGATTTAGCTTATTTTGAATTGATTTTCTGGTATTGTGTTGTTGAAAAGGAATGAGGAACGTTTTAGTTGGGACCCGAACCGGGTGGCAAAAGTCCAAGTTTTAGGGGAGGTGCTGCCGAAATTTCTATAAACTCTTAGTCTTGTTTGAAAGGTTATTTAAAAAGGGTTGGATTTGAGAAATTGTATTATTTGATTTATTAAGAGAATATTTATGTTTTCAAGCTTAATTCATTTAGTGAACTTATGCGTTGAGTTCGACTTATTTAGAAATGAACTATTTGTACAGTTTGAATCACTGAAGGAAAGAATGATGCTCTAATATTGATTTTTATATAAAAAAGAGCTTCTAGTGGTTTTAAAAGAAATCAGACTTTTGATTGAGTAATTAAGTTTGAGGCATTTTGGAAGAGCTAGAAAAATGACTTCCAAAAAGAAACCTGAAAGTGGTTTGATTCAAATGAACCGGTTCCGTTCAAATGAGTTGATTTTTGGACCGGGTTGGAACTTGTGATTTATGTATGGTCGGTTTCATAATAAATTCCGTTTTATTTACTTGAACCGAGAATCTATGACTTTAAGGGTTACGATGAATTTTAAGGAATTGATATAGGTTGACCTTCCCTAAAGACTTGGGACTCTGCCGAGAAACTTTTGTTATAAAATCCCATTGTTGGATGGGTGATTTTGAATGCTTTGAAATAAATTCTTAATTTGCCATGGTTTTGGAAGTTTTGGAAAGAGAATGCCGAGAGTGGCTTTGTTTTAAAAAAGGGAACTCACTTTGAGTAAAATTTGGCTTATGAGCCTGAGATGATTTGAGAAATGAGATCCTTTAAAGCCAAGGCTGAAAAGAGTTGAAATTTGATTTCAAAGTGAAATGGCTTGAGAAAAGTGATTTATGGCTTAAATGCCGGTTTTATGAATCTGATGATGTTGAATATGGAAGTGCTGTTTTGTTATGGGCCGGAAAGGCTGTGTATGATTATGAATATTGACTGGTTCTGGATTGAACCGTGAGCCGGAATAGTTGTGCATGGTATTGTTTTATGGCTGATTGCCGAATAAGTTGTGGGCCGTATGGCTGACTATGAATTATGAATTTAAGCCGGATGGCTGAGATGGATGTTGATCCATGGTTAGAACTGAATGAATATATGCTTGAGATACCTGGGTAGTAGCAAGGGTTGTGGTTTGTCCCACTTGCTCCGGGTCAGAGACTGTGATACCTGGGTAGTAGCAAAGGTTGTGGTTCGTCCCACTTGCTCCAGGTTAGAGACTGTGACGCCTGGGTAGTAGCAGTAGTAGTGGTGATTCCACTCGCTCCAGGTTGAGCTGTTAAACACTCGCCTGGGTAGTAGCCGCAGTAGTGGTTATTCCACTGGCTCTGGGTTGAGCGGGTAGTAGCAAGGGGGTTGTAGCTCAAACTTACTTGCTCCGCGATGGGTGTTTCTGTCCATGGTTCGCTACCAGGACGTGTCGGGTTGGCTATATAACCGACAGATGATATCATCAGCCACTAGGGACAGGCATGCATCATATGCATCTATGTGACATTGTTTGGGTGTGCATATTGTACTTGTTTTGCCTATGTGATTAATTGCTAATTGTTCTATTTGCAATAACTGTTTGTTTGTGCTTGCATCTTCCTATCTGTGTTTGCAACTGGAACTCTGTTGGATTGTGGTGATTTGGTTGAAGGTTGGATTGTTTGGGCCTAGGGCCGTGGTTGGATTGTTTGGGCCTAGGGCCGTGGTTGGAATGAGATGAACTGATGGTTGATTTCGATTTTGTGTTTCTGGTTTGGAATAAAATATGAAAGGCTATTTTGGTTTCGCATAGATAAACCATTTTGAAAGGCTTTTGATGTTTGAGAATTGAACGGTTCCTCTTTCAGAAAAGATTTCTGACTTTACTTTTATTGTAAACTGTTGTTTTTGAAAAGAGGCATAAGATGGTTATTAATCACTGGTACGGCTTATCTTCATGTATCCTATTACAGTAATTCCCAAAAACCCTCTACTGAGAACCCTTTCAAGGATGATGTTCTCACCCCTTACATTTTTTCCCCTTTCAGGATATGGGCGCAGAAGTTACGAAGAATTTATTTAGTTATTGTTATGATGCTTTGTATAGCCTTAGTTATTATTTTTGTACCCTCGCCTTTATCTTGATATATTCTGTGAGAGGGATAGGAATTGTACTGGATAATGTTTGTAATATTATTTATATATATGTATGTATATATATATGGATGTACTCTTTATGAGTTTCTATAAGTTGTATGGTATGTATGGACGTACGTTGTATGGCGAAAGTATTTTTGGGAATGGTATTGCGGTTTAAAGTTTTTAAACAGGCTCATATTTTAGTATTAAATAGTATAAGTGTCGTCGTAATGTCCGAGCTATCAGAGTTGCGCAGCCGGAAGCGCGAGCTTTGGTAGTTAGGGTGTTACAAGAAAAATGTATATACGAGGCTTGCTTAAGTTATTGGTTATTAGTTTTTATTATTCTTATAATTATGAACTGAACTCATTTGATTTTAAGTTATTTGAACTTTATAAAATTTTATGTGCTTATATTTATGCTGTGGTTATATCTGTGTTGCTAAAATTTTGCATACCATGCTGCTATACATGTAAATTTTTACTGTGGTTATATATCTTATTTCAGAACTTTCACTGTTAGCGATTTGTTATAATTTATTGAGGATTTTGCGACGTTAATGTCTCAGGTTGAGTTACTATTCTGTACAGTACTTCTATGGCTGTCACTGCTACAGAAAATGGTCGGATACGATGTGGTTGAATTTGGGCCAAGAGAAAAGGATTTTTAGACGCTTTTTGGCTTTGTGGGTTTCGACTAACTGATGCAGGGGATTTTATTTTAAAACTAACTGTTTTAATTTATGAATACCATGAAAGTCTAGTGGGTATTTGCAAATAATTTATAATTATTTGAAATGACTGAATGATGAGTTTGAGTTGTATTTGTGACTGAATTTGATGGATATGTGTTTGATTTTTTGATTATTTAGGAATATTAAAAATTCTGATTATTAGCTAGTTATAATGAATATTTGTTGAGTTGTGGTTGTGAATGGTGATAGATTTGGTATTGCTTATTGAATTGAAAATATGAATTGAGTTTTATGAATTGAGGCTGTGATTGAGTTGAAAACTCTGATTATGTCAATGTCTTAGTTGGGTTGTTGATTTAAGAAATTATAAAAGTGAGGGAGCCCGTAAAGGTGGTGAAGACAAATTTTAAGAGGAGGCTCTATCCGAGTTCTTAATAAAATATATGAAAAAGTGATCTTGTTTTGAAAATCCGATTTATAAGCTTATTTTGAGAAAATATCGGTTTGATTCATTAGTAATTATTGATTTTATTCAAGAGCAAATGATTTGAAAGGGAGCTAAATTTTATTGAAATAGAACGTGACTTAGTTTCAAAGGAAACAATTTGGTTATTGAGAATTATTTGATATTTGAAAATGGTTTGATTATTGAAAAGGGTTTGATTTTTGGAATCGTTGAGAGATTGTTTGGTTGGGACCCTAGAAGGGTGGCATAGTCTAAGCTTTAGAGGAAATACTGCCAAAATTTTTATAAAATCCTAAGACTTTGTTTAAAGCGTTATTTAAAAGCAAATCTAATTTATGAATATTATTTGATTTCGATTTATTAAGAAAAGTATAATTTAAATTCAATCTTTTGAGAAGAGATTTTGTTTTAAGTTATGATATGAGTTCAGTTTGTTAAGAAAGGGAAAGAAAGAGAAAAGAAAACACGGAGCGTGTGTTTATGAAATGATTAAGAGGTCACAAGTGGGTGACGGAACGTAACTAGTTGTGGTGTCGGTGTGAAAATGTTAAGCCGTAGGCTTTATATGTGAATGATTGTGCAGGGATGCCCGTGTATATGGAATGGCTTCCAGGAACATGGGTCACATGCTTCAGCTGGAGAATTAGCGCCTGCAAGTACTTGCAGATGTCATGTTCGGCATACTTCAGCTGGAGAATCAACGCTTGCAAGAAGTAGAAACTTGCAGAGGTTATGCCGCTGGAATGCCTTATTTGACTTGCGAGTCGGATTGCATCGGGTGCGGGTCGAAACCGACAAATGAGCTCATTACCTGCGTTAGGGATAGACATGCATCATGTTGTTTGCACATTTACATTTGGTTGTGTTTGCTTGTATTACTTCTCTATGATTGTGCTGTTTGACTTGTTTGTATGTTGGGTTGGATCTCTTACTTGTACTATTAGTTCACGGATAGATTGAGGTGAAATGATTATGTGGTTATGTGACTGAGAGATGGTTAATATGACTAATTTTGTGATTAAAATATATTTTAAGTTTAGAAATTTAAGAAAAAGTAATTAATTATCTAAAGTAAAACTAAAAGTATTTTCAGGGATTTAAGAAAAATAGTTTTATTGAGTAAAGTTAATTATTTACATTTTATTTCATTACTTTTATGGCATTCTTATCCCCTACTGAGAACGTGTGGTTTGTTCTCACCCCAAAATCTTCCACCCTTTTAGTGACACAGGTTCGAAGACTCTGTATGAAGCCGCAGACGAATAGTTGGAATTGTTTATAAGTTAAGTTATTTTCATAGAGTTCCCTCACCTTTATTGATTAGGATTTTATTTTATCCAAAGGGATAGGTATTGTATTTGAGTTTTATATTGAATTTATTTGTATAACATTTATTATTAGTAGTAATTATGTGATTACTATTACTTGGTGATCTTTGATATATGATTTTAATTAATAAAAACAAAATTTTTAGGCATTTTCTTAAAAATTGAAACGCGATATCGAACTAAAAACTCAATATTAGATAGTTAATAAAGAAAACGAGTTAGTAACGCCTTACTTTTGGTACGATCATGACGTACTGGAAGTTAGGTCGTTACACAATGTTGTCCTTGTGCTTAGACCTTGTTCCAAGGACCACTTCAAGTTTTGGAAGTATTATTCCTATAAAAAAAGGAGAAATCGGCTAAGAATTGAAGCCAAAGAGTGAGAGTTAAAAATTTGAGTTTTTCATATCTTTCAAGTTATTCACACATTCTCCTTCATGTAGTTACATTGAATATTTTCTTTTCTCAGTGAGTCTTTCTTTAATTTCTCATGGTAAAAGATATCAAGTGAAATATTTGAAAAAATCATATGAGAAAAAAGATAAAGAGAGTTGAACTTGAAAAAAGAAACTATTCAATATGGCCATCTCTTTTGATGTAATTTTTGTCTTGTGTCATTATCCTTAGAGGTTCTCCTTGCAAAGTTGGGTTAACACTTAGTATTGAGAGTTTAGGTTGAGAGTCTAACCGAAACATGTTTGGTTAGAAGCTTGTGTGTTTTTAGATAGGATTAAGAAAATTCTAAAAAATTGGTGTTTATAATCTTAAAAAGAATAGTGAAAATTCTACTATAATTATAATAGAGACTAGATGTAGGTCACATTGTATAAGATAGTTAAATCAAAATGTACGATAGTGCAAATTTTTGTTTTATTCTATTCGTATGAGTTAAAATAATTTTACCTCTTGCATTATCGCTAACACATACACAATAATAACAAAATTTTAATTTGTTATGGTGTTCAAGAATTAAAGGATAAAAAACAACTCTAGATTCAATCTTTTCTTTGTTCTAGATTATAAAAATCCTTCAAGTCTCACCATTCTATAAGTGATATGGTATAAAATATACTCTTGTTATCTTATAGTTTTTTCTTTTAAGTTTACTCATTTCATACATCTCAATAATAATGCTTTTTTTCATGAACTTTTATTTTTCTGTAATAATAACTGCACCATACTATTCATTATTCAATTATACTAATATTATTTACTTTGAATCATTGCAGAACATGAGACACGAGACATACATAATGTAAGACCCGGTTAATTAATGGCTAATTAACCTATAAATGAGAATTTATTCTAGAAATCCAAAAATGTGATTTTTATGGCTTAATATGATAGAGGAGATTGAGACGAGAATTTTGGTACAAATTTTGTGGAATTCGGACCAAGATTGGACTGAACGGGCCAAACCGGGCCAACCAGACCCAAAGTAGGCCCTTGGCCCAACTAAACTAAACCAAAACCCTAGTTTTCAGCACTCTCTCTCCTCACAACACTCTCTTTCACGCTGAAATGGAGGCCATGGAGGGAAGAACACTTTCTCAAGTTCTTTCTCTCATTTGATCTTCAAACCACCATAACTTTTGATCTAGAGCTCCGATTGCCGCACCGTTTGCGGCCGTGGAGAGCTCTACAAAATCCATACAATTAATCTTGAGGTAAGCCACGTTTTGCTCTTCGAATTTCCAGCTTTGATTTCGAGTTTTATGAGCAAAAATGTTGAGATTTTGGGCTCTTTGATGTTATAGTACCCAACTCTCTTGAAGGAGAAGATTAATCTTGCCTCCTTGGATCTTGGGTGTGGTAAGATTCTCAACCCTAGTGTAATTTGTTGTTCTATGATATTTGGGTATTGAGATGTTGTGTATGGGTATGATGATTGTGGCTTATGTTGTGTGTATGTGAATATTAGAGTGATGAGCGGATAATTTGTATGCTTTTTGGCATTGTTTTTAGTATGTTTTTAGTATTTTTGAGTTAGTTTTTAATATATTTTTATTAGTTTTTAATTAAAATTCACTTTTCTGGACTTTACTATGAGTTTGTGTGTTTTTCTGTGATTTCAGGTATTTTCTGACTAAAATTGAGGGTCCTGAGCAAAAATCTGATCCAGAGACTGAAAAGGACTGCAGATGCTGTTGGATTCTGACCTCCCTGCACTCGAAGTGGATTTTCTGGAGCTACAGAAGCCCAATTGGCGCGCTCTCAACGGCATTGGAAAGTAGACATCCTGGGCTTTCCAGCAATATATAATAGTCCATACTTTGCCCAAGATTTGATGGCCCAAACCGGCGCTCAAAGTCACCTACAGAAATTCCAGCGTTAAACGCCGGAACTGGCATAAAATTTGGAGTTAAACGCCCAAACTGGCATGAAAGCTGGCGTTTAACTCCAGAAAAGGTCTCTACACGAAATTCCTTCATTGCTCAGCCCAAGCACACACCAAGTGGGCCCGGAAGTGGATTTTTCTGTCATTTACTCATTTCTGTAAACCTTAGGACACTAGTTTACTACTTATAGGATCTTTTGACATTGTATCCGCACCTTATGACCTCATAACATTTTGTACACGTTTCTTTCCACAGTATGAGCCTCTAAACCCCATGGTTGGGGGTGAGGAGCTCTGCTGTGTCTTGATGGATTAATGCAATTACTACTGTTTCTTATTCAATCATGCTTGCTTCCATTCTAAGATAACACTTGTTCTTAATCCGGATGAATGTGATGATCCGTGACAATCATCATCATTCTCAACTATGAACACGTGCCTGACAACCACCTCTGTTCTATCTTAGATTGAGTAGTTATCTCTTGGGTTCTTTAATCGGAATCTTCGTGGTATAGGCAGGACCTGATGGCAGCATTCAAGAGAATCCGGAAGGTCTAAACCTTGTCTGTGGTATTCTGAGTAGGATTCAATGATTGAATGACTGTGACGTGCTTCAAACCTGTAACCTACTGGGCGTTAGTGACAGACGCAAAAGAGGGATTCTATTCCGGTAGGGGAGGGAACCAAACCGGTGATTGGCAGTACTGTGACAGAGTGCGTGCATTAGCTTTCACTGCGAGGATGGGAGGTAGCCATTGACAACGGTGAGACCCTACACGAGCTTGCCATGGAAGGAGACTTGCGTGTTTGATGAAGAAGACAGTAAGAAAGCAGAGATTCAGAAGATGGAGCATCTCCAAAACCCCAACCTATTCTCCATTACTGCAAAAACAAGTAACCATTTCATGTTCTTTTGCTTTTCACAATCAATCCTGATAATTTCTGATATCCTGACTAAGATTTACAAGATAACCATAGCTTGCTTCAAGCCGACAATCTCCGTGGGATCGACCCTTGCTCACGCAAGGTATTACTTGGACGACCCAGTGCACTTGCTGGTTAGTTGTGCGGGATTGCAAAAGTGTTATTGCAATTTCGTGCACCAAGTTTTTGGCGCCGTTGCCGGGGATTGTTCGAGTTTGGACAACTGACGGCTTGTCTTGTTGCTTAGATTAGGACTGTTTTATTTTTGTTGGTTTAGAGTCTTTTAGTTGAGTCTAGTTTCATATTTTAAGTTTGGTGTCGTTTGCATGCTTTTGTTTTTCTTTTGATTTTCGAATTTTGCATGTTCTTAGTCCCTTTTTGATTCATAAAAGTTCTAAGTTTGGTGTCCTCTTTGTGTTTTTCCTTTCAAAATTTTCGAAAAAATTGGTGTTAGATTTTCTAAAGTTTTAAGTTTGGTGTCATTTTGTGTTTTTCTCTTTCCTCTTTTCAAAAATCAAATCTTTTTCATAAAAATTTTTCAATCATATCTTTTTAATTGCTGTTTTCAAATCTTTTTAATTAACTAATTGATTCAGTTCTCAATTTACTTTGATCTCATTTTCCCTTTGATTTTCGAATTTTTTTATTTTATTTTCCTTTTGTTTTAGTTTATTTTATTTTAATTTTTTTCGGTTATTTCGAAAAAAATAATAAAAAAATAAATAAACAAAATTTATCTCCTTGCAATTATCATCATTTCCCTTTTGTCCATAATGGACTCAAGTGGAATTAATCAGTCCAAGAGGACTCTGGGGTCTTATGCTAACCCCATTACAGCTGCATATGGGAGTAGCATCTGTATACCTCCCATCAAAGCAAGCAGCTTTGAGCTAAATCCTCAACTCATTATCATAGTGCAGCAAAATTGCCAGTATTCCGGTCTTCCACAGGAAGAACCTACTGAGTTTCTGGCACAGTTTTTACAAATTGCTGACACAGTACATGATAAAGAGGTGGATCAGGATGTCTACAGACTATTACTGTTTCCATTTGCTGTAAAAGATCAAGCTAAAAGGTGGTTGAATAACCAACCTACAGCAAGCATAAAGACATGGAAACAGTTGTCAGACAAATTCCTGAATCATTTTTACCCTCCAAAGAGGATGACACAGCTAAGGCTGGACATCCAAGGCTTTAAACAAGAGGATAATGAATCCCTTTACAATGCCTGGGAGAGGTATAGAGGTATGCTAAGAAAATGTCCCTCTGAAATGTTTTCAGAGTGGGTACAGTTAGACATTTTCTACTATGGGCTTACAGAAAAAGCTCAGATGTCTTTAGACCACTCAGCTGGTGGATCTATACACATGAGGAAGACAATTGAAGAAGCTCAAGAGCTTATAGACACTGTTGCTAGAAACCAATATCTGTACTCTAGCAATGAGTTCTCTCCAGAAGAGGGAGTCATGACAGTAGTCACTGACTCTAATCCTCAAGAACAGATGATGGAGCTTAATCAACAACTACTCCTGATGACTGAACAGCTAGCAGAATTTAAAGAGATGCTCCATGAAACTAAAGTTGCTAATAAAAGCATAGAACTACAGTTGAATCAAGCAAAACAGCAAATATCTAAACAGATAACAGACGAGTGTCAAGCAGTTCAATTGAGGAGTGAGAAGACCTTGAATAACACTGCTCAAAAGTGCAAAAAGCCAAACAAGGAACAATTGACAGAGGACAACCAAACCACTGTTCAAAATCCCTCTGAGGACAGTAAGAGCCCAGAGAGGAATATTGGCATTCAAACGCCAGAAAGGGAAGGAAAGCTGGCGTTAAACGCCCATTCCTTGCCCAGTTCTGGCGTTCAAACGCCAGAAAAGGGGGAAAAGTTGGCGTTAAACGCCCATTTTCCACCCAATTCTGGCGTCCAAACGCCAAGGGAGGATCAGACACCTGAGAGTGCTGACAGCAATCCCTCTAACAAGGCTTCTTCAACCACTTCTGTACGGAATAAACCTGCAGCATCTAAGGTTGAAGAATATCAAGCCAAGATGCCTTATCCTCAGAAACTCCGCAAAGCGGAACAGGATAAGCAATTTGCCCGCTTTGCAGACTATTTAAGGACTCTTGAAATAAAGATTCCTTTTGCAGAGGCACTTGAGCAAATACCTTCTTATGCTAAGTTCATGAAAGAGATCTTAAGTCATAAGAAGGACTGGAGAGAAACTGAAAAAGTGTTTCTCACTGAAGAATGCAGTGCAGTCATTCTAAAAAGCTTACCAGAAAAGCTTCAAGATCCTGGAAGCTTTCTGATACCATGCACATTAGAAGGCACTTGCACCAAGATAGCTTTATGTGATCTTGGAGCAAGCATCAATCTAATACCTGCATCCACTATCAAAAAGCTTGGGTTGATTGGAGAAGTCAAACCAACCAGGATATGCCTCCAACTTGCTGATGGCTCCATTAAACACCCATCAGGCATAATAGAGGACATGATTGTCAAGGTTGGGCCATTTGCCTTTCCAACTGACTTTGTGGTGCTGGAAATGGAGGAACACAAAAGTGCAACTCTCATTCTAGGAAGACCCTTCCTAGCAACTGGACGAACTCTCATTGATGTACAAAAGGGGGAAGTAACCTTGAGAGTCAATGAGGATGAGTTCAAGTTGAATGCTGTAAAAGCTATGCAGCATCCAGACACACCAGAGGACTGTATGGACGCTGACATTATTGACTCTCTGGTAGAAGAGATCAATATGGCTGAAAGCCTAGAATCAGAGCTTGAGGACATCTTCAAAGATGCTCAAACTGATCAGGAAGAGCCAGAGGAGGCAAAGGAATTTTCAAAAATTCCTCAGGAGGAGGATAAGCCTCCTAAGCCTGAACTCAAACCACTACCATCATCCCTGAAATATGCATTTCTGGGAGAGGGTGACACTTTTCCAGTGATTATAAGCTCAGCTTTAAATCCACAGGAAGAGGAAGCACTGATTAAAGTGCTAAGGACATACAAGACAGCTCTTGGGTGGTCCATCAGTGATCTCAAGGGCATTAGCCCAGCTAGATGCATGCACAAGATCCTATTGGAGGATAATGCCAAACCAGTGGTTCAACCACAGAGGAGGCTAAATCCTGCCATGAAGGAGGTGGTGCAGAAAGAGGTCACTAAATTACTAGAGGCTGGGATTATTTATCCTATTTCTGATAGCCCCTGGGTGAGCCCTGTCCAAGTTGTTCCCAAAAAGGGAGGCATGACAGTGGTTCATAATGAAAAAAATGAACTGGTTCCTACAAGAACAGTCACAGGGTGGCGCATGTGTATTGACTACAGAAGACTCAATACAGCCACCAGAAAGGATCATTTTCCTTTACCATTCATAGACCAAATGCTAGAAAGACTAGCTGGTCATGATTATTACTGCTTTTTGGATGGCTATTCAGGCTACAACCAAATTGCAGTAGATCCTCAGGACCAAGAGAAAACAGCATTTACTTGCCCTTCTGGCGTGTTTGCCTACAGAAGGATGCCTTTTGGCCTGTGCAATGCACCTGCAACCTTTCAAAGGTGCATGCTCTCTATCTTCTCAGATATGGTAGAGAAATTTCTGGAAGTCTTCATGGATGACTTTTCAGTGTATGGAGACTCATTTAGCTCCTGTCTTAACCACCTATCACTTGTCCTGAAAAGATGCCAAGAGACTAACCTGGTTTTAAACTGGGAGAAATGTCACTTTATGGTGACTGAAGGAATTGTCCTTGGGCACAAAATTTCAAGCAGGGGAATAGAGGTGGATAAGGCAAAGGTAGAGGTAATTGAAAAATTACCACCACCTGCCAATGTTAAGGCAATCAGAAGCTTTCTGGGGCATGCAGGATTCTACAGAAGGTTTATTAAGGATTTTTCGAAAATTGCTAAACCTCTGAGTAACCTGTTAGCTGCTGACACACCATTTGTGTTTAACACACAGTGTTTGCAGGCATTTGAGACCCTGAAAGCTAAACTGGTCACAGCACCAGTCATCTCTGCACCAGATTGGGCATTACCATTTGAATTAATGTGTGATGCCAGTGATCATGCCATTGGTGCAGTGTTGGGACAGAGGCATAACAAACTTCTGCATGTCATTTATTATGCTAGCCGTGTTCTAAATGATGCACAGAAGAATTACACAACCACAGAAAAAGAGTTGCTTGCAGTGGTCTATGCCATTGACAAGTTTAGATCCTACTTAGTGGGATCAAAGGTGATTGTGTACACGGACCATGCTGCTCTTAAATACTTACTCACAAAGCAGGATTCAAAACCCAGGCTTATAAGATGGGTGTTGCTTCTGCAAGAGTTTGATATAGAAATAAGAGACAGAAAAGGGACAGAGAACCAAGTGGCTGATCATCTGTCCCGGATAGAACCAGTAGCTGGGACGTCCCTCCCTTCTACTGAGATCTCTGAGACTTTCCCAGATGAGCAACTCTTTGCCATCCAGGAAGCTCCATGGTTTGCAGACATTGCAAATTATAAAGCTGTAAGGTTCATACCCAAGGAGTACAGCAGTGTGCAAAGAAAGAAATTAATTTCAGATGCCAAGTACTACCTTTGGGATGAACCATATCTCTTTAAGAGATGTGCTGACGGAGTGATCCGCAGGTGTATACCCAGAGAGGAAGCACGAAGGATCCTATGGCACTGCCATGGATCACAGTATGGAGGGCATTTTGGAAGTGAGCGAACAGCCACTAAAGTTCTCCAGTGCGGCTTCTACTGGCCTACTCTCTATAAAGATTCCCGAGAGTTTGTGCATAACTGTGACAGTTGCCAAAGAGCTGGTAACCTGCCTCACGGATATGCCATGCCTCAACAAGGAATATTAGAGATAGAATTGTTTGATGTATGGGGAATTGATTTCATGGGACCATTCCCACCATCATACTCAAACACTTACATTCTGGTGGCAGTGGACTATGTATCTAAGTGGGTAGAAGCAATTGCTACACCCACTAATGATACCAAGACCGTGCTGAAATTCCTCCAGAAAAACATTTTCAACAGGTTTGGCGTCCCCAGAGTGCTAATCAGTGATGGGGGCACTCATTTCTGCAATAAACAGCTATACTCTGCTATGGTTAGATATGGAATCAGCCATAAAGTGGCTACTCCATATCATCCACAGACAAATGGGCAAGCTGAAGTCTCTAACAGAGAGCTAAAAAGAATCCTAGAACGGACTGTGATAGCCCGAAGAAAGGATTGGGCAAAGAGCTTGGATGATGCTCTGTGGGCATACAGAACAGCATTCAAGACTCCTATAGGCACCTCTCCATACCAACTGGTGTATGGGAAGGCCTGTCATTTGCCTGTGGAACTGGAACATAAAGCCTACTGGGCAACCAGATTCCTAAACATGGATGCACAGTTAGCTGGTGAGAAAAGACTGCTCCAGCTAAATGAGCTAGAGGAGTTCAGACTCAATGCCTTTGAAAATGCAAAAAATTTATAAGGAAAAGGCAAAGAAGTGGCATGACAAGAGATTGTCAACCAGAGTCTTTGAGCCAGGACAAAAAGTTCTGCTCTTCAACTCCAGGCTCAAATTGTTTCCAGGAAAACTCAAATCCCGGTGGAGGGGTCCGTATGTGATTACAGGAGTATCACCATATGGATATGTTGAGCTTCAGGATAGTGATTCTGACAAGAAGTTCATTGTTAATGGACAGAGAATCAAGCACTATCTTGAAGGAAATTTTGAGCAGGAATGCTCAAAACTGAGACTTGAGTGATTCTCAGTGAAAGTCCAGCTAAAGACAGTAAAGAAGCGCTTGCTGGGAGGCAACCCAGTCATTAGAAAGTTGTATGAATTGTTCCTACAGAGGCAAGTATCAAAAATGAAGGAATTCACAGAGTTACAGAAGGATTTAGCTCAAAAAGCAGAGAAAATGAGCTTACTGGCGAAAAAACGCCAGTAAGGGGCATTTTGGGCGTTAAACGCCAGAATGGGTACCATTCTGGGCGTTTAACGCCAGTAATGGTACCATTTTGGGCGTTAAACGCCAGAATGGGCACCATTCTGGGCGTTTAACGCCAGGTGTGCAGCATCCTGGGCGTTTTAGAAAACGCCCAGTGAGGAAGAATTTCTGCGTTTAACGCCAGCCAGGGTACCTGGCTGGGCGTTAAACGCCCAAATGGGGCAACAAATGGGCGTTAAACGCCAGAATGGGTGCCATTCTGGGCGTTTAACGCCAGCTTGGTGGGGGGACCACAATTTTGTTTTCAAATCAGATTTTTTCAAACTTTCCTTTTCTCACTCATACTTTTCTACAAAATCACACTTCAATCATTCATCATTCACTTTCAAATCTTCAAAAATCAAAAACTTTTTTTCAAATTTATTTCAAATCAATTACAAACATTGTTCAAAAATTTCACCCTTTTCTCAATTTCTTCTCATATCTTCTCAAATCTCCTATCAAATTCTTTTTTTTCGAAAACTCCCCTCCCCACCTTATAAATACACGGTTGTTCCCCTCTTCCAACCACACCATTCGAATTTTCTCTTCCTCCCCCTCTTCTCTCTTCTCTTTTGCTGAGGACAAGCAAACCTCTAAGTTTGGTGTGCTTTTCCGTGATCACTAAGCCAAGATTCATCAATATCATGGCTCCTAAGGGAAAACAAACCAATTTAAGAGGCAAGAAAGAGAATAATCAAAGAATCTTTGGAATGAAGAGAAGTTCTTAACCAAAGAACATGAAGACCACTATCATAAAATAAGGGTTGAGGTCAGTGATCCCGGAAGTTAAATTGATCTGAAGAAGATGATATCCGGGGATCCAAGAGCAAATTCGAAACAGAGGATGGGAAGTTCTAACCAATCCTGAAACAAAGGTTGGAAGGAACATGGTTCAGGAATTCTACTCAAATCTGTGGCTAACAGATAAGCAGAGAATGACTGGAACTGCTTACCATACCTATAGAACCATGGTCAGAGGGAAAGTTATATACTTCCATCTGGACAAAATAAGAGAAATCTTCAAGTTGCCTCAACTGCAAGATGATCCTGATTCCTTTAATAGGAGGATGGTGAGAGTAGATAAGGGGTTGGATCAAGTTCTAGAGGACATATGCCTCCCTGGAACTAAGTGGATAACCAATTCTAAGGGTGTCCCAAACCAACTCAAGAGGGGAGACCTCAAACCAATTGCAAGAGGTTGGCTAGACTTCATTGGGCGTTCCATATTGCCCACTAGCAACCGTTCTGAGGTCACCATCAAGAGGGCAGTGATGATTCATTGCATTATGCTTGGAAAAGAAGTGGAGGTTCATCATATGATTGCCTGTGAGATCTACACAATTGCAAATAGGAATTCCACTGTAACCAAATTGGCTTACCCAAGCTTGATCTCCTTGCTCTGTAAAGAGGCTGGGGTGAAGATAGAAGAAGATGAATTCATACCCATTGAACATCCAATCACCAAGAATACAATGGAAGGAGCAAGAGAAGCAGGGGCGTGAAATCCAAGAGATGAAGCGCCAAAAGTTCTCCTCTCAAGCTGAGGGAGCATCCACTTCTCAAAATCAAGGTTGTTGAGTTCTAACTCTGTGAAAACCTCTATCATTAGGAGCTTATGTTTGCGTTTTTCTTTTTTTATTTTCTATTTATTTTTTTTGTTTCATCTTATATCTATATTTGAGTCTTGTTCTTAGTTCATAATTAATAAAATTTAAGTTTATGCCTTAAAGCTATGAATGTCTTATGAATCCATCACCTCTCTTAAAAGAAAAATGCTTTAATCACAAAAGAACAAGAAATACAGGGTTTCGAAATTTATCTCTGAACTTAGTTGAATTAGTTTGATGTGGTGACAATGCTTTTTGTTTTCTGAATGAATGCTTGAACAGTGCATATGTCTTTTGAATTTGTTGTTTTGAGAATGTTAAAATTGTTGGCTCTTGAAAGAATGAGGAGAAAGAGAATTGTTATTGAGGATCTGAAAAATCATCAAAATGATTCTTGAAGCAAGAGAAGGCAGTAAAAAAAAAAATTCGAAAAAAAAAGAAAAAAAAAAGAAAAAGAAGGAAATAAAGTGGTGATCCAAGGCAAAAAGAGTGTGCTTAAGAACCCTGGACACCTCTAATTGGGGACTTTAGCAAAGCTGAGTCACAATCTAAAAAGGTTCACCCAATTATGTGTCTGTGGCATGTATGTATCCGGTGGTAATACTGGAAGACAGATTGCTTTGGGCCACAGCCAAGACTCATACACTAGCTATGTTCAAGAATCAATGTACTTAACTAGGAGAATCAATAACACTATCGAATTCTGAGTTCTTATAGATGCCAATCATTGAACTTCAAAGGATAGAGTGAGATGCCAAAATGTTCGGAGGCAAAAAGCTACTAGTCCGCTCATCTAATTGGAGCTATGTTTCTTTGATATTTTGGAGTCTATAGTATATTCTCTTCTTTTTATCCTATTTTGATTTTCAGTTGCTTGGGGACAAGCAACAATTAAGTTTGGTGTTGTGATGAGGGATAATTTTGCTTTTTGGCAGGTATTTTCTGACTAAAATTGAGGGTCTTGAGCAAAAATCTGATCCAGAGACTGAAAAGGACTGCAGATGCTGTTGGATTCTGACCTCCCTGCACTCGAAGTGGATTTTCTGGAGCTACAGAAGCCCAATTGGCGCGCTCTCAACGGCATTGGAAAGTAGACATCCTGGGCTTTCCAGCAATATATAATAGTCCATACTTTGCCCAAGATTTGATGGCCCAAACCGGCGCTCAAAGTCACCTACAGAAATTCCAGCGTTAAACGCCGGAACTGGCATAAAATTTGGAGTTAAACGCCCAAACTGGCATGAAAGCTGGCGTTTAACTCCAGAAAAGGTCTCTACACGAAATTCCTTCATTGCTCAGCCCAAGCACACACCAAGTGGGCCCGGAAGTGGTCATTTACTCATTTCTGTAAACCTTAGGACACTTACTACTTATAGGATCTTTTGACATTGTATCCGCACCTTATGACCTCATAACATTTTGTACACGTTTCTTTCCACAGTATGAGCCTCTAAACCCCATGGTTGGGGGTGAGGAGCTCTGCTGTGTCTTGATGGATTAATGCAATTACTACTGTTTCTTATTCAATCATGCTTGCTTCCATTCTAAGATAACACTTGTTCTTAATCCGGATGAATGTGATGATCCGTGACAATCATCATCATTCTCAACTATGAACACGTGCCTGACAACCACCTCTGTTCTATCTTAGATTGAGTAGTTATCTCTTGGGTTCTTTAATCGGAATCTTCGTGGTATAGGCAGGACCTGATGGCACCATTCAAGAGAATCCGGAAGGTCTAAACCTTGTCTGTGGTATTCTGAGTAGGATTCAATGATTGAATGACTGTGACGTGCTTCAAACCTGTAACCTACTGGGCGTTAGTGACAGACGCAAAAGAGGGATTCTATTCCGGTAGGGGAGGGAACCAAACCGGTGATTGGCAGTACTGTGACAGAGTGCGTGCATTAGCTTTCACTGCGAGGATGGGAGGTAGCCATTGACAACGGTGAGACCCTACACGAGCTTGCCATGGAAGGAGACTTGCGTGTTTGATGAAGAAGACAGTAAGAAAGCAGAGATTCAGAAGATGGAGCATCTCCAAAACCCCAACCTATTCTCCATTACTGCAAAAACAAGTAACCATTTCATGTTCTTTTGCTTTTCACAATCAATCCTGATAATTTCTGATATCCTGACTAAGATTTACAAGATAACCATAGCTTGCTTCAAGCCGACAATCTCCGTGGGATCGACCCTTGCTCATGCAAGGTATTACTTGGACGACCCAGTGCACTTGCTGGTTAGTTGTGCGGGATTGCAAAAGTGTTATTGCAATTTCGTGCACCATAGAGCATGATTGGTGACTTTGAAAAGCTTGAAAAGGGATTTGGTGGTGAAAAATCTGTTCTTGAAAGTGTTGAGGCCTTGAGAGCTTGAGGAAAAGTGGTTTGGAAGTGCTCCGGTTGAGCTTGGAAAATCGGCTAAGATATGGTCTCAGTTTCTCGTATCTAATATGTAATGTGGTAGGAAATACTTAGGCTAGAGGCCCTAAGATAGGCATTGAATTGTTGATGTTGTTGAATGGTTGAGATATATGATGTGGTCATATATATGATGATGATTATTAATGCCTTGATGGTATGATGTATGAGAATTATGCATGTTGTGATATATGCTTGATGAGTAATTGAGGTTGAATTGTGGGTGACACCATATTGATGGTGAGTATGATATTGAGTATGTGTAATAATGGTTAATTGGAAATGGTATTATTGGAAATTGGGATGAGAAAGTATGTATGGCATGTTTATGTGTTGTCTCTTAGCCATTTGATTGGGAATTGTTAAATTAGTGGGGTGAATTGTGGTGAAGTATTGATGTGTGAGTTGAGGAGGCTTGATGTTGATTTTGGTACATTTTGATTGATTTCAAAAAGGGTTGAAATTGGCATGTTTTGGTTGATTTTGAAAAGAGTTAAAAATGGCTTGTTTTGAAAATGGCACATTGTGGTTTTGTATGAAAACATGGTTTTGGGGCATAATTTGACGGGACATAACTTGGACTACGGATCCCCGTTTTGTACCAAACTTGTTTAGAAATGAAATTGGATTCGGGATGTCCATGCCGTTCGAAGAACGGGTGAAAAACGATTTAAAATGAGAAAGTTATGTCCATCGAAAGATTGGAGGTTGAATTTGTGAATTCTGCAGCTTTTAACTTAGAAACTTTTTAGCAGAATGACTCCCCATGCGTAGGCGCACTTGGCGCGTGCGCGTCGTTCTTCGAGAAGGCACCATCCACGCATGTGCGTGGTGTACGCGGGCGCGTCGATGCGCTGCACCAAATGCCAAGCCTTTTTCCCGAGAGTTGTGCCAGTTTTGTGCCTAGGGCACAAATGTAACCGCGCGTATGCGTGGCTAACGCGTGCGCATCATTTGTCTATTTTTCAATCCGCGCGTCTGCGTGTATGACACTTGCGCGTCGATGAGTCTTGTGGCCATCCACGCGTGCACGTGGAGTGCGCGTACGCGTGGCCCTGTTTTCATCCCAAAGTTAATTTTTGAGTTTTAAAAGCCAAATTTCATACTTCAAAGCCTCCGATCTCACCACTTGTGTTTTAAATCATTATGATATGCCTAGCAATGAGAAAAGAAGCTAGGGGATGTGATAACTTGCGAGTGAAGCAAGGGAAAAAAATGAATGATCAATGAGGATCAAAGATGATTATGTGAGAGGCGGAGGATGGCGTTGGAAGTGCTTGTTATGCCATGGGCTGAAAGGCCATAATTGTTAATGAAATGGCTGGTTATGGATTTAACTGTGATCCGGATGGCTGGTTATAGATTTAACCGTGAGCCGGATGGCTGGTTATGGATTTGACCGTGACTCGGATGGCTGGATTATTGCCGTGTTACGGCGGAGCCATGATTATGGCTAAGAATAAATGCATATATGCTGTTGAATGTATTGTGAATGTGGCGCTTCCACTATCGGAGATGAGAGTTTCCCTGGGAGAAAGCAGTGGCTAGCCACCACGTACTCCAGGTTGAGACTCAAAGCTCTTTTGACCCTATGTCGTCAGGGTGGCCGGGCACTGTGAAAGCCTCGGATGAGCTCACCCCCATAAATATTCACCAGTGAAGGTGATGGATATGGATCATGATTATGATCAAATTTATATTGAGTATAACTCGAGTTGGGGAGACACGACAGAGGGACAGTCCAATGGTTAGCTACCAGGACTTGTCAGGTTGGCTCTATAACCGACAGATGATATCATCAGCCATTAGGGACAGGCATTCATCATATGCATACTATGTAGATTAATTGAGATTGCCTATTTGAGTGTATATTACTTGCTATTTGTCTAAATACCTTACTTTTTCCTATTTGTATATCTCTTGTCTGATATAACTGTGTTTGCTATATTATACTCCTGCTGGTGGTTGGGAGGTCTGAAGGAATTAAAAAAGGAAGTATTAGTTAGACTGAAGGATCTTTAGTCAGATGTCCTTTATGGTTTAGCTTGTTTATAAGCTTTGAATTATCTGGAGGAAGTTCTAGGATTGCCTTCGGCTTTCCTCTGTTATTATATATTATATATGTGGAAGCTGTTACCATGCTGGGGACCTCTGGTTCTCACCCATGCGGATTTTGTGGTTTTCAGATGCAGGACGTGAGGTTTCTCGCTGAGGCATGCTGGAGACTTCTGGATTAGCGAAGATCCTTTATTCTCGGGACTCTGTTTTGATTCATATGTTTTGTTTAGATACTTTTATCTCCATTAAATAATACAAACTGTGATGATTCCTCTTATAGAAGATTTTGGAGAATAGATTTTCTGTATTTGTGTCCCTTTGGGTTTCCTTGGGGTATCTTATTCTATTTATATGTATATATTGCTATGCTCGGACCGGTTATCTTTGCAACCGGATTTTGAGTCTTGATATTCCTGTTTTTGGCACTTATCTGTATATATATAATCTTGCGTTGGCTTATCCTTCATACGTTATGTTATCGATCAGAGTGTTGCGCGTTTTGAGTTACGGTTTTTGTTTACCTCTTTTTCTTAAAAAGGCTCCTAGTTATAATCATTCTTGACAATACTATTCGTACTAAATTTTTATTTTAGAGGTCGTAATACCTTGTCATCTCTGAATTATGACTTAAGCATAAGGCTCTGTATGGTAGAGTGTTACATTATGGTATCAGAGCAGTTCGTTCCTGTAGAGCCTGAGGGACGGACTGACTATGCTTCTGTGCATTCTCTGTATGTGTGTTTTGTGCTATTAGTATATCTACTTGATATAATTGGCATAAACATTCCTGAGCATGCATTTGGAACTTAAAGCACTAAACTTCCGATATTGAGACTGATCAACTTAATATCGATTGTTTGGTGTGTATAGGAACCAGATGGCACCTTATGGACGCGGTAGAGGCCATGGTAGAGGCCGTGGTAGAGGTCGTACTAATGCTCGTGCACCAGAGGTTAACCCTAATGACCCGGTAAACCTTATTACTGCGTTGGAGAACATGGCTACTGCGATGTAAGCCACTGCTGAAGCTCTTGGGCAATGGATGAACAATTGTGGCAACGACGGAAATAGAGCTCAGGGACCAATAGAGGTCAAAAGTTTCTCTGTGATGGTAAACAAGTGTAGGGTTGCTGAGGAGTCTGTGAAGAAGGCAGCCGCTGAGAGAGAAAGTCACAAGGGACCATTCCCACAGAACCGAGGGAAGAGCTTTGCACCTAGAGGTTCGCCTTTCAAGTGGAGAAGTTCTTTTAGGAGGCCCAACAACAACAACTCTCAAGGAAAAAGGTTTGGGAAGCAGCCACAGAATGAGCAAGCTTGTGCTAGGTGTGAAAGTCACCACCCGGGAGCCCCGTGCATGGCCGGATGGGGTTTGTGCTATTACTGTGGTAAGGCGGGACATAAGGTCCCAAACTGTCCAGAAAAGCAGAAATAAGGTGCTGGGAAAGCACAACAGAATGGTCAGGTGTTCACCACCTCAGCTATAGGTGCCGAGGGATCCGAAACACTCATTCGAGGTAACTATGAGATGATTGGTCAAACTTTAAATGCTTTATTTGATTCGGGAGCATCGCATTCATTCATTGCATTTGAGAAAGCCCATGAGTTAGGATTGAAGATCGTAACCTTAGGTTATGGCCTAAAAGTGTATAATGCTACCCATGAAGCCATGGTACCTAGGCTAGGATGCCCAAAAGTTTCGTTTAGGTTCAAGCAGTGTGATTTTGTCCATAATTTGATCTGCTTGTCGATGATCGGTCTTGATCTTACCTTGGGATTGGACTGGTTATCTGAGAACCATGTCCTGCTTGATTGTTCTACAAAGTCGGTGTACTTTATGCCGGAAGATACAAAAGGGCCGGTCGTAGTGAATAATTATTACTTGAATTCGATGATGGTGAACTGTCCCGGAATTGAATGTCAGGGTATCTTGTTGTTAACTGCGGGTGTTTCGGGTGATGATCAAAGGTTGGATCAGATCCGGGTAGTGTGTGAGTTTTCGGAAGTGTTTTCCGATGACATTAATAAATTTCTACCTAACCGAGAGGTTGAGTTTGCTATTGAATTGGTGCCTGGGGCGGGACCAATCTCAAGTGCTCCTTATAGAATGTCACCATTAGAGATGGCCGAGCTAAAGTCTCAGCTAGAGGATTTATTGGGTAAGAATTTTATACGACCAAGTGTCTCTCAGTGGGGTGCGGCAGTGCTACTAGTAAAGAAGAGAGATGGGAGTATGCGGCTTTGTGTGGATTATAGGCAGCTGAACAAGGTCACAATAAAGAATAAGTACCCATTGCCGAGAATTGATGATCTCATGGATCAGTTATAAGGAGCTGGGGTTTTCTCTAAGATCGATTTACGATCCAGTTATCACCAGATAAGGGTGAGGGGTGAGGATATCCCTAAGATCGCTTTCAGGACTCGTTATGGTCATTACGAGTACACTGTAATGTCTTTTAGGTTGACGAACGCTCTTGCAGTGTTTATGGATTACATGTATAGAGTGTTTCGTCTGTTTCTGGATAAATTCGTTGTTGTCTTCATTGACGACATACTGATTTACTCCAAGACTGAAGAAGAACATGCGGAACACTTGAGGACCGTGTTGCAGATTCTATAGGAGAATAAACTCTATGCGAAACTGTCTAAGTGTGAGTTCTGGAAGAGTGAGGTGAAGTTTTTGGGTCACGCGGTGAGTAAGAAGTGAATAACCGTAGATCCAGCTAAGGTGGAGGCTGTGATGGATTGGAAGCAACCAACCACCGTAACAGAGATAAGAAGTTTTCTGGGCTTAGTTGGCTATTAACAAAGGTTCATCAAAGGCTTTTCGCAATTAGCTTTGCCGTTGACAAAGATAACCCGCAAAGACACTCCATTTGTTTGGACTCCTGAGTGCGAGGAGAGCTTTCAGGCATTGAAGAAAAAGTTGACCACTGCACCTGTGTTGGTGTTACCTGAGCCGAACGAACCGTTTGAGGTGTACTGTGATGCCTCATTAAAGGGTCTAGGGTGCGTGCTGATGCAGCATCATAATGCGGTGGCGTATGCCTCGCGACAGTTGAGACCTCATGAAGTTAGTTATCCTATGCACGATTTGGAACTCGCTGCGGTTGTGGTTGCCTTGAAGGTGTAGAGGCATTATCTCTATGGGGTTAAGTTCCAAGTCTTCTCCGATCACAAGAGTTTGAAATATCTCTTTGATCAGAAAGAGTTTAATATGAGGCAGAGGAGGTGGATGGAATTATTGAAGGACTACGATTTTGAGTTGAATTACCATCCGGGAAAGGCGAATGTAGTGGCGGAAGCGTTAAGTCGGAAGTCGTTATATGCGGCTTGGATGATGCTTTAAGAGGAGAAGTTGCTCAAAGAATTCGAGAGTTTGAAAATTGGTGCTCGAGAGGTATCTGGAACCTTGTGTTTGAGCCGATTAGAAATTTCAAGTGACTTTAAATCCGAACTCCTAAAGGCCCATGAAAATGATGAAGCGTTATGGAAGGTGTTACCGACTATTGAGCAAGGGAAACAGCGGAGAGTGTCAGAAGAAAAATATGGGTTATGGAGATTCAAGGGTAGGATCATTGTGTCGGATGTTGGCACTTTGAGGCAAGATATCTTAATGGAGGAACACAAAAGTGGATTCTCCATTTACCCGGGAAGTACTAAGATGTACCATGATTTAAAGGTGACGTTTTGGTGGCCGGGTATGAAGAATGATGTGGCGGAATATGTTTCAAAGTGCTTAACTTGTCAAAAGGTAAAGATTGAACATCAAAGACCTTCTGGTATGTTGCAACCTTTAGAGGTTCCGCAATGGAAGTGGGAAAGTATTGCAATGGACTTTGTGTCGGGATTGCCAAGGACTAGGGCTGGTTTTGATGCTATCTGGGTGATTATGGACCGACTGACGAAGTCAGCTCACTTTTTACCCATTCGGATGACTTACACCCTTGAGGAGCTAGCACGGTTATACATAAAGAAGATTGTGAGACTTCATGGTGTACCTGCTACTATAATCTCTGATAGAGATCCTCGTTTCACTTTGAGGTTCTGGGGTGCAATTCAGAAAGTTTTTGGAACCTGATTAAGCTTGAGTACAGCTTACCATCCTCAAACAGATGGTCAATCCGAGAGGACGATCCAAACACTAGAGGATATATTGAGAGCTTGTGTTTTGGACCAACTGGAGAGTCGGGATCGGTATATGTCGTTAGTGGAGTTTGCATACAATAATAGTTACCATGCAAGCATCGAAATGGCTCCGTATGAGGCCTTGGATGGAAGGAAATGTCAATCTCCGCTATGTTGGTATGAAGCTGGAGAGAAAGGTTTGTTGAGGCCAGAAATGATAGTTGAGACCACTGAACAAGTCAAGAAAAATTGAGATAGGATGTTTACGGCGCAGAGTCGCCAGAAGAGTTACGCCGATCAGAGGCGGAAACCCTTGGAATTTGAGGAAGGAGATCATGTTTTCCTTAAGGTTACTCCAACTACAGGAGTAGGTAGGGCGATTAAAGCGAAGAAGTTAAATCCTCGGTACATTGGTCCATTTCAGATCTTGGAGAGGATTGGACCGATGGCGTATCGGATGGCTCTACCTCCTCATCTTTCAAACCTGCACGATGTATTTCACATTTCGCAGCTTCGGAAGTACTCTCCTGATGCTAGCCATGTGTTGGAACCCGAATCGGTTCAGCTAAGAGAAGATTTGTCGCTTCCAGTGGCTCCAGTTAGAATTGATGATACTAGTATCAAACGGTTGCGTGGAAAAGAGGTTTCATTGGTCAAAGTGGCATGGAGTCGAGGCGGTGTTGAGGAACACACTTGGGAACTTGAGTCGGAGATGCGAACGGATTATCCGCACTTATTCTCAGGTAATTGAATTTTAATTTTGTGGGCAAAATTCCCAATTAGGTGGGTAGAATGTAAGACCCGGTTAATTAATGGCTAATTAACCTATAAATGAGAATTTATTCTAGAAGGCCAAAAATGTGATTTTTATGGCTTAATATGATAGAGGAGATTGAGACGAGAATTTTGGTACCAATTTTGTGGAATTCGGACCAAGATTGGACCGAACAGGCCAAACCGGGCCAACCGGACCCAAAGTGGGCCCTTGGCCTAACTAAACTAAACCAAAACCTTAGTTTTCAGCACTCTCTCTCCTCGCAACACTCTCTTTCACGCTGAAATGGAGGCCATGGAGGGAAGAACACTCTTTCAAGTTCTTTTTCTCATTTGATCTTCAAACCACCATAACTTTTGATCTAGAGCTCCAATTACCGCACCGTTTGCGGCCATGCGTTCACCGCGGAGAGCTCTATAAAACCCATACAATCAATCTTGAGGTAAGCCACATTTTACTCTTCGAATTTCCAGCTTTGATTTCGAGTTTCATGAGCAAAAATATTGAGATTTTGGGCTCTTTGGTGTTATAGGACCCAACTCTCTTGAAAGAGAAGATTAATCTTGCCTTCTTAGACCTTAGGTATGGTAAGATTCTCAACCCTAGTGTAATTTGTTGTTCTATGATGTTTGG
Source organism: Arachis stenosperma (assembly GCF_014773155.1). Lineage (NCBI taxonomy): Eukaryota > Viridiplantae > Streptophyta > Magnoliopsida > Fabales > Fabaceae > Arachis > Arachis stenosperma. Next base: position 30,943,082 of record NC_080377.1, read on the forward strand.
GTATGATGATTGTGGCTTAGGTTGTGTGTATGTGAATATTAGAGCTTGATTGGTGACTTTGAAAAGGGATTTGGTGGTGAAAAATATGTTCTTGAAAGTGTTGAGGCCTTGAGAGCTTGAGAAAAAGTGGTTGGAAGTGCTCCGGTTGAGCTTGAGAAATCGGCTAAGGTATGGTCTCAGTTTCTCGTATCTAATATGTAATGTGGTAGGAAATACTTAGGCTAGAGGCCCTAAGATAGGAATTGAATTGTTGATGTTGTTGAATGGTTGAGATATATGATATGGTCATATATGTGATGATGATTATTGATGCCTTGATGGTATGATGTATGAGAATTAGTTGTGATATATGCTTGATGAGTAATTGAGGTTGAATTGTGGGTGACACCATGTTGATGGTGAGTATGATATTGAGTATGTGTAATGATGGTTAATTGGAAATAGTATTATTGGAAATTGGGATGAGAAAGTATGTATGGCATGTTTATGTGTTGTCTCTTAGCCATTTGATTGAGAAGTGTTAAATTAGTGGGGTGATGCTTTGTGAATTGTGGTGAAGTGTTGATGTGTGAGTTGAGGAGGCTTGATGTTGATTTTGGTACATTTTGATTGATTTCAAAAAGGGTTGAAATTGGCATGTTTTGGTTGATTTTGAAAAGAGTTTAAAAATGGCTTGTTTTGAAAATGGCACATTGTGGTTTTGTATGAAAACATGGTTTTTGGGAATAATTTGATGGGACATAACTTGGACTACGGATCCCCGTTTTGTACCAAACTTGTTTAGAAATGAAATTGGATCTGGGATGTCCATGCCGTTCGAAGAACAGGCGAAAAACGATTTAAAATGAGAAAGTTATGTCCATCGGAAGATTGGGAGTTGAATTTGTGAATTCTGCAGATTTTAACTTAGAAAATTTTTAGCAGAATGACCCTCCACGCGTAGGCGCACTTGGCGCGTGCGCGTCGTTCTTTGAGAAGGCACCATCCACGTATGTGCGTGGTGTGCGCGGGCGCGTCGATGCGCTGCACCAAATGCCAAGCCTTTTTCCCGAGAGTTGTGCCAGAGTTGTGCCAGTTTTGTGCCTAGGGCACAAATGTAACCGCGCGTACGCGTGGCTGACGCGTGCGCGTCGTTTGTCTATTTTTCAATCCGCGTGTCCGCGTGTATGACACTTGCGCGTCGATGAGTCTTGTGGCCATCCACGCGTGCACGTGGAGTGCGCGTACGTGTGGCCCTGTTTTCATCCCAAAGTTGATTTTTGAGTTTTAAAAGCCAAATTTCATACTTCAAAGCCTCTGATCTCACCACTTGTGTCTTAAATCATTATGATATGCCTAGCAATGAGAAAAGGAGCTAGGGGATGTGGTAACTTGCGAGTGAAGCAAGGGAAAAAAATGAATGATCAATGAGGATCAAAGATGATTATGTGAGAGGCGGAGGATGGCGTTGGAAGTGCTTGTTATGCCATGGGCTGAAAGGCCATAATTGTTAATAAAATGGCTGGTTATGGATTTAACTGTGAGCCGGATGGCTGGTTATGGATTTAACCATGAGCCGAATGGCTGGTTATGGATTTGACCGTGAGCCGGATGGCTGGATTATTGCCGTGTTACGGCGGAGCCATGATTATGGCTAAGAATAAATGCATATATGCTGTTGAATGTATTGTGAATGTGGCGCTTCCACTATCGGAGATGAGAGTTTCCCTAGGAGAAAGCAGTGGCTAGCCCCCACGTGCTCCAGGTTGAGACTCGAAGCTCTTTTGACCCTATGTCGTCAGGGTGGCCGGGCACTGTGAAAGCTCCGGATGAGCTCACCCCCATAAATATTCACCAGTAAGGGTGATGGATATGGATAATGATTATGATCAAATTTATATTGAGTATAACTCGAGTTAGGGAGACACGACAGAGTGACAGTCCAATGGTTAGCTACCAGGACTTATCGAGTTAGCTCTATAACCGACAAATGATATCATCAGCCATTAGGGACAGGCATTCATCATATGCATACTATGTGGATTGATTGAGATTGCCTATTTGACTGTATATTACTTGCTTTTTGTCTAAATGCCTTACTTGTTCCTATTTGTATATCTCTTGTCTGATATAACTGTGTTTGCTATATTATACTCCTGTTGGTGGTTAGGAGGTCTGAAGGAATTAGAAAGGGAAGTATTAGTTAGACTGAAGGATCTTTAGTCAGATGTCCTTTATGGTTTAACTTATTTATAAGCTTTGAATTATCTGGAGGAAGTTCTAGGATTGCCTTCGGCTTTTCTCTATTATTATATATTATATATGTGGAAGCTGTTACCATGCTGGGGACCTCTAGTTCTCACCAATGCGAATTTTGTGGTTTTCAGATGCAGGACGTAAGGTTTCTCGCTGAGGCATGCTGGAGACTTCTGGATTAGCGAAGATCCTTTATTCTCGGGACTCTGTTTTGATTCATATGTTTTGTTTAGATACTTTTATCTCCATTAAATAATACAAACTGTGATGACTCCTCTTATAAGAGATTTTAGAGAATATGTTTTCTGTATTTGTGTCCCTTTGGGTTTCCTTGGGGTATCTTATTCTATTTATATGTATATATTGCTATGCTCGGACCGATTATCTTCACAAACGGATTTTGAGTCTTGATATTCCTGTTTTTGGCACTCCTCTGTATATGTATAATCTTGCGTTGGCTTATCCTTCGTACGTTACGTAATCGATCAGAGTGTTGCGCGTTTTAAGTTACGGTTTTTGTTTACCCCTTTTTCTTAAAAAGGCTCCTAGTTATAATCATTCTTCACAATACTATTCGTACTAAATTTTTATTTTAGAGGTCGTAATACCTTGCCATATCTGAATTATGACTTAAGCATAAGGCTCTGTATGGTAGGGTGTTACACATAAAACTTTGACGGTTGGCTGCAAAGTCAAACGTTAACAGTTAATCGTTCCACTGTGTTCGTGTATATTCCTCACTATATCTGTTCTTGAAAATAGTTATGTTCTCTAAAACTACTAGTTACTCTTTTTTACATACAATAGTGCTAGAGAACCAAGAGGGTTCCAGCAAAAAATCTGCCAACTGCTGTTGGGGCAAGATTCAGAAGCTCATTTCACCTAAGTAACATTCAAAAATTATACCCAGGTAAACTAATTTCATCCTACCCAAAACCCTACCCCTTACTTTCACCGTTATACTGCAGCACATTTTGAAACACACACGCCGTCGTGCCAGAATACTACGAGCTGCGCGTACACCTCCTCTCCTCCTCCATCAGAAGCAGCGCCTTCGCATACCACGTGCGGGCAACCTTGGAGCGCCGTCGTTCAAGAACGCCATGACCGGCCCATCCATTTGGTGCTTCCCCAATCTCGGACGCCCAGCTGTGAGAAATAATTAGGTTCGGCTGCTCACGGAGGGTGCGCCGTTGGTGCTGCATGCTTGTGTTGGCAGCATCGTTGAGGATTCCCGACTCTGCTCCGCCGAACACAGGTTGAGGTCTACTGCTCCAGCCTAAAAAACCTACCTTCACATGACTAATTGATATGGATGTAGATGTTGCTTCTAATTTCAACGACATGTTTTACCAATAGAATTTGGATGATGTATTATAACGGTGTTTCTTGGTATTTTTTGGAGATTAGATATTGCTATTAGGGTGTATAGTTTATGTTACGGTGTTTATGCTTATTTGAATTGAAGATTAGATGTTGCTATTAAGGTGTATAGTTCATGTACTAGTACTGGAAGTAGTGTAGTTCAAGTTACGGTGTTTATGCTTATTTAAATTTATTTAAGGTTACTTTATAGGTAAGAGTGTTGCTATCAAAATAAAATTAATAATTTAGTTAGTTTTAGTCCTTGTAAAAATTTTGCTCAAAATTTAAATGTGAAGGATCCATTTGTGTACATGTCTAGAAATAATCCTTATCATGTTGTTGACTGGTATATCAGTTATCAGAATACGAGAGCAAATAATTCAATGAGGGTGGAAATTTAGAAAAAAAAAGTCTAATGTGATGAGAATAAGCTTTAATTTACATTACAGGAATTATTTATCGCCTCCAACAATTATCTTGTTAACCCAACGGATTTTTATAAATGTTAAAGTGAGTATATTTTATTTATTATTTTTGGCTGGATAATACCATTTTATTTAAAGTCATACTTATTGCTGCGTATAATTAGAAGGGAAAAATTTGATAACCAACGTTTATTGGAAAAAGCAACCCCAAAGATTTGGGACCAAAAGCGGTTAGCGGTGACCATTGAATAAGTTTCTTCAGCTTGGGTTGGGTTAAAAGCACGGAATGTATTTGCGCCATCACCATCTTCAAAAAAAGTATTTTCCACGGTAGCACCATGAATAGCGCATAGTAGTGCAGCGCCCAATACACCATCAACTCCCATCATATGAAATGGTTTAATTATGTCTAGTTGGACAACTTTACTGTTCTTTAACTATAGAGTCGAGGGGTTTTTCTTTACCATAGATTGGATGATTTTTTAATTTATGCAACCTGTCTCTCACAATCAAAATGTTTATACTTTTGGTCTTTTGTTTGAATAACTGAAATCTGGAATTGCAACATGTCTCTTGCATTCAAAATATTAGAGTTGGTTAAATTTTGGTTGCTTATTATTCCCACGGTTACCTGAAACTGTAGGTCGATCTCGGACGAGATCTTTTGTGCTGGTCGGGGCTGTTGTGTCTGACTTGGTGATGGTGCTGATCCTTCATCCCCGGAGGGTGGGGGGTACCTGCAAGGGACTCCGATGCTTAAGTTAGCAAGGGTATTAAGCAGGTACTGAGTAGAATCAGAGTATGAGTTATACCTGGGTGCTCCAGTGTATTTATAATGGCGTAGAATGACCTTCTCAGATAAGATAAGTTAGTTATCTTATCTTATCTTTATCTTATCTTCAAGTGAGGTCATCTTATCTTCAAGGGAACCGCCTTTATCACTACGGGCTTGGGCTGCCCTTGGATTTGGGACGTGTTCCTCTATTTGGGCCCTTTGTTGGGCTTTCCTGTGACTTGGCCGAGCTCTTTGAGAAGAGGTCGGGTCATCCTGACCTAAAGAGGTCGGTCGCTTTTCCTATAGAACAACCCGGGTCGGACAGCTCGACCCAGGATATGAACAGTGCCCCTGCTCAAGCTCGGTCTTCCTTTTTGAGGTCGAGTCTTTAGTTTTAGGACTTCGGTCCTTCTTTGGTGAAGCCAAACTCGAGCATCTTTGTCGATTTCTTTTTTGTAGAGTTCTCCTTTTTTGAATGCAAAACGTTTCTGTTCCGTTTCCTCTGAAAGCATGCGCTTTTGCGTTAGTGCCCTGGCCTTAGGAATGCGCGAGGGTTTTCAATGCCCCCATTAATTGGTTTTTAATGCCCCGTTTCTCTTGCTTCTTTTATTTTGAACTTCACACACGGAGACGGTTTTTTCTCCTTTCTGTAACTTCCCCTTTTCTTTCTCACTTTTGTTGTTTTCGTCTGTCGTCTGCCCTTTCGCGTTTTTTTTGTGACATTGTTTGGCGATCGTGGGTGCTCTTTTTGCTTTCGACGGCAACTCCTGATCTCTTCGTCTTCGCTCTCCGCGCGCTTCTCCTTTTTCAGGTTGGTTCATGATAGCCATAAACTTGATAGCCACGATTTTAGGAAATTGCACGATCGGCAAAAATTCCTTCCGGCAAGTGCACCGGTTATCGTCAAGTAAAAACTCACAATAGAGTGAGGTCGAATCCCACAAGGATTGGTTGAGTGAGCAATTTGGATTAGAAGTGTGTTCTAGTTGAGCGGAATCAAGATTTAGATGAGAATTTGCGGAATGTAAAATTGCATGAATTAAAGAGCGAGAAGCTAAATTGCTGAAATTAAAAAGGGATCGGGGTGATTGCATGAATTAAATTGCAGAATGTAAAGAGAAAGTGGTAGATCAGAAATGGGGAATTCATTGGGTTTCAGGAGATATTGAGATCTCCGAATCAAAACATTTTTATCCCTTCCTCAACCAATGCATTCATTGAATTTTGCTTGGCAATCTTATATGATTGGATCCCAATCCCTTGGCTCACCAATTCTCTCTAAAAACAAAAAAATTCCCAATCCCTTGGTTTAAATGTTCATAAGAAGAGATGATGCTCGATCACTGATTATACCACACAGTTTCATGAACCACAATTTGGTAGGATTACATGTCACAATATCCATCCAAACCCCAATCCAATTCACTGTGAGAAAGCTTCTCTAGCATGAATCCTCCATTCCTTTCCCAAGGTTCCGAAGGATTCCAATTATGGATAGTTTCTTTCCCAAGACAACTAACCAATGGAATTAGATCGAGAAGCTTTCTAACAAAATTCAAGAGAAAAGATTGAAGAAGAAGATAAAAACTATTATTGATTCATTGAATTACAACAGAGCTCCCTAACCCAATGAAAGGGGTTTAGTGAGTCATAGCTCTGAATTCAATTACAAAAAGTATGAAAACTCTGAAAATGATCCAAAAATTCTAGCGTCTCAGCCTCCTAACTAACTTAAATTCTATCCTATTTATACACTTTCTAAATTGAGCTTCTGTTGTGTTTCTTGGGCTTTGAGGCCTTTCCCTGATTTCCTTTTGCTTTGGGTTTATGATCCAAAATCCTAATGAGGCTGCTGATCCAATTCTGTAACATTCATTGAGCCAACTTAGTGATAATCAAGTAATGACACATGACTCAACAAATTGAAGTTCCAGACTCATCAATTCTTCAGGCCCAATCCCATAAACCATGATATTCAATTGGGTTTCATACCAGAGTACGTTTAAGTTAATGTTTGTGCTCAAATGCTAACTTAAACTGCAATATCTTTGGCCCAGAAACCTTTTCAATTAGTGGCGTTTAAGTTGCAGTTTAAGCTTAAACTGCAACTTAAACGTTGGACACTCCTGGAGGTGATATAAGTCGAACACGTTTAAGCTTCAGTTTAAGGTTAAACTGAAGCTTAAACGTGGAAATGGAAGAATGCAACCCTGGAGTGTGGAATTGTCGAACACGTTTAAGCTTCAGTTTAAGGTTAAACTGAAGCTTAAACGTGGAAATGGAGGAAAGCCATCCTGGAGGGTAAAGGTCGAACACGTTTAAGCTCCAGTTTAAGCTTAAACTGGAGCTTAAACGTGGAAATGCAAAACGCAACCCTGGAGGAGAATGGTCGAACACGTTTAAGCTCCAGTTTTAAACGTGGAAATGGCTCCCTGGTGCTTTCAATTCTGGCGTTTAACTTCCAGTTTAAGGTTAAACTGGAGGTTAAACGCCACTTTCAGCCTTTCCTCAGCTTTCATGATTTTGGCGTTTAAGCTCCAGTTTAAGCTTAAACTGGAGCTTAAACTCCACATGTGATATTCAAGCTTCCTTTATTGATTTTGTTGCTTCCTTGCCTAGCCTCTTCTTCCCTGAAATCATCCAAACAACTGCATCAAAGTCTTGCAAAATTACATGAGAAATCTTTCATTCATAGCATTCAAGTAATATAACTAAAAACTCATGGAATTTGCATCAAAATCATACTGTTTGGATGGTTCATTGCTTTGTTATTCATTTAACCATTCTTGGTTACTTTAAGCTCAAGAAAATGCATAAAACAACTAAAACTAACAGAAAAATGCTAGTGAAACTAGCCTAAGATGCCTTGGCATCACAACACCAAACTTAATACTTGCTTGTCCCTAAGCAAGTCCTGAGTTATTTGAGAAGAAAGTATGAAACAGAAAGCAATTACATTGGCTATATTAGCAAGCATTTGAAGTTCATCAGAGGGGTTTTATGCAGAAAGTTGCAGCATTACTTTTTCATTCTTATCAGGTAAGATTATCACTTTTTTATTGCATCCATCAAACACTGCTATGGCCTCTTGTTATTCTTATGTCCTTGGCACTTTTCCCTTCTTTGTTTTTCTTTTTCTTAGAGCTCCTTTGCTCCTTGTTTGCTCAGTGTCATGTGTTGCACAAGCCTTTGGCATTTTCTTTTTCTTATCAGTGCATTACACATATCCACTACAGGCATTTTAGTTCACATTTCTTCTTGAGACATTGTTGCCCAGCACCTCTTTGTGTGACTAAATGTTTTGTATTTAGGTTGCTCTTGATAATGGACTTTTGGTTGATAATCCCGGGTTAGTTAACCCAAGTTACCAAGTGTTGAAACACTCCTCAGAACCTATTCATCCAAGCATATCCTTAATACATAAACACCACAGGCATTTGTCTCAGAAGTTCAAACCATTGGTGCCTAGCTTATTTTCTCAATTTTTTTGCTTTTTGGTTGCCCTTTTTCAGTGGCTTTTTCTTCTTCTTTTTCTTTCTTTTTCATGGCCAAAGACATTTATTAATCAAGATCCATAGACAGTATTCAAACTTCTACACAAAAATGATAATTCTACACTCAATTTCCAGTGATCTGACTAAACAATCAAGCATGCATACCACCACTTAATTCTACTTGATTTGTCACTAATTGAGCCAAGTTACTTTTGTTCAAACTTTTCTTTTATTTTTGGAAACAGAACAAGCATGGCAAGCATTTGTTTAAGAAGGTGAAGTTATATCCAAACATCTAGGCATTCACTTTATTCAAAGCAGTAAACAGACAAACATACTAGAAATTTCACATAAAACTTAAATGACTTAAAATGAAAGAAAGCTCATAAAGACAATTCACAAACTATTATTTGATTATTAAGGAACAAGACCACCTCTCATTTGTTGCTTGGTTCTTCTTGATTCTTGGGGTCCTGTTTCTTCTTGCTTCTTGTCTCTCTTTGACCACTTGTACTTCCTTTGTCTTTTCTTATGAGCTTTGTCCAGAATCCAGCTTTTTTCATTGTTTCTTCCACTCTTCCTTCAAGGATCACTGCCTTTTTCATTTCTCCTTCTTTCCTCCCCTTGAAATACTCATCAAAAGTTGGGAATGCTGGGTCCATCTTGTGTAGATGTTCCCCTATGTAGTTAAGCTTGATTTGAGAACTGATGTTGTAATCAGCTTGAACTGCATATCTTGCATTCTGCAAAGTGGTGGCTTCCTTGATTGCCAAGATATTGTCATCTTGGTGTTGGCATATGTGGTTGAGGGATTCCTGTAATTGTAAATTCTGTTCCCTTTGCAGATCTAGGAATCTTGATTCAAAGTTCCTTTGCATGTCCATCATTTTTAGGTGAAAGTCCTCTTGCCTCTCTTGAGACCTCATGTATTGTTGAGACATTCCTTCTATGATTTCCTGCATTCTGCTCATATCCATGGGGTCTCTGGGAACTTGTTGCCTTCTTTCTGGATTTCCTTGCTCTTCTTGCTCTGCTTCTTGCTCTGCTTCTTGCTCTGCTTCTTCTTGTTGCCCTTCTTCATTTCTTCTTTTTGTATGTCTTGGAGCAATTGGGCCAAGAGTCATTCTGTGAGCAGTCATGGCCATTCCAGGATGTATCCAATTAGGTCTTGCATCTTCAAGTGGTACTTGGGCCTCGATGCATAGTCTGATGATGGTGCTAGGGAAGTGGAGCCAGGAGTCAGCTTCACTTTTCTCACTAAACTCTTGTATCTGTTCAGCAATGAGTTTATGAACTTTGATCTCTCCTCCCACCATAATGCAATGTAGCAAGACGGCTCTTTTAGGGGTTATTTCTGAAGAGTTTGCAGTGGGTAGGATGGATCTCCTAACTATTGCATACCACCCTTTTGCTTCAGGTGTTAGGTCTCCCCTTCTCAAGATTCTTGGAGCCCCTTTTGTTTTTCTCACCCATTCAGCTCTGATGGCACAAAGGTCTTCAGCAATAGTCTGATAGTCAGGTTCTCCTATCATCCTATCCTCATAACTTGCTTGGCTGAAACGTATGTTTTTCAGGCCAAGAGTTTTCATGATTGCCTTGGGGCTGAAGTCAACTTCCACCCCTCTCACATAGCTTTTGTATGTAGGTTCCTCGGTTGGATCCTCCCTCACTGCATTTGCATAAAACTCCTTCACCAGGTTGATGTTGATTTTAGTGATTGGCTTAGTCAGAAGCTCCCACTTCCTCTTTTTGATCTTCTCCCAAACACTTGGGAACTCCTCCTTTCCAAGGTCAAAGGGAATCTCAGCTAGTATCTTTTTAGGTCTCATCCATTCGGCCTGAATCTCATGGAAAACTGATTTGTATTTCCATGCATCGAATTCCCTTTCCTCCTCCATTGGCTGCTTGTCTTTTCTTCTTTTGTGGCTAGATGAGGCTGCCATTGGTTCTTTAGTTTTGGCAAGTGACAAGCTAAGGTTGACAAGGTGAAGTACGAAAATGTTGTTAGAAGTGTGGTGAGGTTGTTTTCGGCAAGAGGTAGTTATGCTATGATGAAAGAATATGTGCAAGAAGGAGATTTGGTGGTGTGGAACTTGTTCCCCAAGTGGTTCTTTTTGGTGCATGCAAGTGAAATCTGGACGGCTAGGGTGATTTGTGAAGGATGGCTTGATGGTAAATATATGAATTAGGGAGAAAGACGAATTGCTTTTCACTTTCTTGGAAGTATTCTAGGTGCATTAAATTGTACATGTAGCTATCTTTTCATGCAGAACTTCCTTTTCCCATGTGTTAGTTTCAAAGACTTGTGAACTCCCTTTTTGACCAAACCCGTACCTCCCCCTTTGTCTTTTTCATCCATTCTTATCCTTCATTTTGTACCTGCACAAACAAACAACTTTGCTATCATTTTTTTCGGTCCATGTGAATAATGAATAGTACTTGCACATGTCTTTCATTCTTTTTGAATTGTAAATCAATGATTGACTTCATGAGCTTATAGCCGTGACTCTTGTATGTATGCACACTTATTACTGGACACCAAACTTAGTGTTTGGTAATGTCTCCTGATGACATGAAATCCATGTTGGTTATCCTTAATGAATGTGCATAATTCTAATAAATCATAGTCACTTTGGCTCTTTGATCCTAAACAATTTTACTACCTAAAGTAATTGAAATCAAAGTATTAAAACATGTAAATGGTATACTTGTCATGAATTTCTAAATCCAGAGGAACTTCTTGCTTTTCATTAACTGTGTTCAAAGAGGAACACCAAACTTAATGTTTGGTTGTGCACTTTGAATGAAAGATTGAATACAATTTGAATAAGATTTGGGGTGCCTTCAGGCACACCAAACTTAGAGACCAATTGTATTTTACATGCAATGTTTAGTGCACCTTATCAACAGTTGTCCTGAGGATTCAAGTTCATGCATAAGAAACCATGCTTTATTAGATGCAAAGCAAAACAATAAAGAGTAAGGATACTAAAACATGGGTTGCCTCCCATGAAGCGCTTCTTTAACGTCACTAGCTTGACGGTTGCCCCTTGTTAGGGTGGATTGTAGTGCTTGATGTCCTCTCCTCTCACTATGAAAACGTCTCCATTTGATTCCTTCATGATTTCCAAATGTTCCATAGAAAGAACTTTCCTGATTATGAACACTTGAGGGAGCTGGGAAGGAATGGTTTTGAGGCCAGGTGGGATTGGCAGATAATGACTTGATATCACTTTATCTCCCGGAGAGAAATCTTCAGTGGGAATTTTCTTGTTTCTCCACCCTCTTGGCAATTTCTTTACAATTCTTCCCTCTCTCTTGAGGATTTCTTCATTGACCCTTATGCCAGGAGGATCCTTCTGAGCTGTTTCTATTGATTCTTGTGGCTTTAACTCTTGCAATTCTTGTTTGCCTTCCAAGGACTGTTTCAGAGTTTCAGCTGCTGGATTGCTTTCCTCCAAACACAGATGGCTACTATCATCCTTAGGCTTTTCAGGTTCTGGTTCAGGCTCAGATGCAGGTTTGAAAACATGGAAAATGAGCTGTTCATCATATATTCTCAAAATTAGCTCTCCTTGTTCTACATCTATGAGCGCTCTAGCAGTGGCTAGAAATGGCCTTCCCAGAATGATAGGGTGTAGGTAGCTTTCCTCCATGTCCAAAATGACAAAGTCTGTGGGGAAGAAATAATTTCCCACTTTCACCAGCACATTCTCAACTACCCCTTCAGCTTGCTTCTGAGTTTTGTCAGCCAGTTGTATGATTACATCAGTGGATCTCACCTCATTCAGTTGTAGCCTCTTCATAAGAGTCAGAGGCATCACATTTATGCTAGCTCCTAGATCACAGAATCCTCTGTCAATTTTTGTTTCCCCTATGATGCAGGGGATATGAAAACTTCCTGGGTCTGTTTTCTTAGAGACTATGTCCTTCTTGATGAGGGCACTGCATTCTTTGTTCATTATTACAGTTTGTCCTCCTTTCAAAACTCTTTTCTTGCTCAGCAATTCTTTCAAATACTTGATATGTGTAGGCATCTGCTGGAGAATCTCAAGAAAGGGAATATTGATATGGAGAGACTTAAATGTCTCTAAAAACCTTGAATATGTTTTCCCTTTTTCACCTCCTCCTAACCTCTGAGGAAATGGTGCTTTTGGTTGGTATGTTTCCAGCATGCCTTTATTTTGCAGTTCCTTGGCTTGCTCAGTTTCACTTTCCTGCTTAGCTTCTTCCACACCTTCCTTCAAGATTTCTGGCTCCTGTTCTGAGGGTCTGATTCCTTCTTCTTCTGAGACTTCCTTCAATATGGTGATGGCCTTGCATTCTTCCCATGCAATAGCCTTGGCAGCATGAGAAACGCTTGGCCCAGGGGTTTGCTTAGACAAATACCCAATTTGATTTTCTAGCTTCTGGATGGCAGCTCCTTGGTTTTGCAAGTTAGAATTTACTTCTTCCTTAAAGGCTTTCAATTCGGTTATGTCTTGACCCATGGTTGCAAGCATTCTTTCTATCCTGTTTAATTGATCTTGAAATTGTTGGTTCGGATTAGGTTGGGCAGGTTGATTATTTTGGCCATGATATGGTGGTTGGGAGTAAGTGTTTTGTGTGGCTTGGTATGATCTTTGGTTGGAGTTTTGGTATGTTGACTTGTTATGTTGGTTGGGGTTGTAAGGTTTGTGGTTTTGTGGTTGGGTTTGCTGGTTTCCCCACCCAAAGTTTGGGTGGTTTTTCCAGCCTGGGTTGTAAGTGTTGGAATCTGGATCATATGGTTGCCTTTGTTGATTTCCCACATAGTTGGCCTCTTCCCAATCACCTCCTTCAGTGCTTACCTCCTCTTGATCTTGTGTGTGTATTGCAGCCACTTGATTTGTTTCTAATTTCCTGGTGAGCTCTGCTAGTTGCTTGGTAAACACCTTGTTTTGGGCTAGAATTGTATCAACATGGTTCAGCTCCATGACTCCCTTAGTGTTGTGTCTCTCTGAAGCATAGTAGTACTCATTCTCAGCCACTGTCTCAATCACTTCAATGGCTTCTTCCACAGTCTTTTTCCTGTTCAATGAACCTCCGGATGAATGGTCTACAGCCTTCCTTGATTCATAAGAAAGTCCATCATAGAAAATATGCAACTGCACCCAGTCATGGAACATGTCTGGTGGGCATTTCCTTGTCAAATCCTTGAACCTCTCCCATGCCTCGTAGAGAGTTTCACCATCTTGTTGTCTAAAAGTCTGAACCTCAGATCGAAGCCTATTGACCTTTTGTGGGGGGTAGAAACGTGCCAGAAACTTGCTTTCCACCTCATCCCAGGTTGTTAGGCTCCCCCTTGGGAATGATTCCAGCCACTTAGCTGCCTTGTCCCTAAGTGAAAATGGGAACAAGAGCAGTTTATAGGTATCTTCCTGGACTCCATTGGACTTCACAGTGTCGCAAATTCTCAGGAATTTTGTGAGATGTTGGTTTGGATCTTCATTAGCACTCCCACCAAATGAACAATAATCCTCCACAAGTGATATTAGCTGTGGTTTGAGTTCAAAATTGTTGGCCTGAATGGGTGGTTTCTGAATGCTGCTACCACAATTCCCAGAGGTTGGGTTTATGTATGAACCAAGAACCCTCCTCTCAGGAATGGCATTGTTTCCATCAGCTCTCTCATGGTTGTGAACTTCTCTATCCATGTTGAGATCTAGAGCTTCCTCAAAATTGTCCTCAGATTCTCCTTCAGATTCTTCTTCTTCCAGTACTCTCTTCCCTCTTGCTTCCCTTCTAAGTTTATGAAGGGTCCTCTCTGGTTTGGTATATGGAGGAGTTGATGTCTCTCCTCTCCTACCTGTCATACAAGAACACAGCACAGGCAACAAACAAGTGAAATACTCTTGGTTAATGGAAGAGTATGGTTAGAGCAGTTGAGGAATTAATTCAAATAGTTAGTGGGTCAGTGAGTTAGTTGCTTGAATTTAAAGGCATAAAAAAAAGAAAGCAAGTAACAGAGTGCAGAAATTAAAATTCAACAAGTAACTTGAACTGAATTAACAAAACAAGAAAAATGCTCAATCTAGTTAACTTCCAATTTGAGAATTGTCAATCGAAAACCAATCCCCGGCAGCGGCGCCATAAACTTGATAGCCATAAACTTGATAGCCACGATTTTAGGAAATTGCACGATCGGCAAAAATTCCTTCCGGCAAGTGCACCGGTTATCGTCAAGTAAAAACTCACAATAGAGTGAGGTCGAATCCCACAAGGATTGGTTGAGTGAGCAATTCGGATTAGAAGTGTGTTCTAGTTGAGCGGAATCAAGATTTAGATGAGAATTTGCGGAATGTAAAATTGCATGAATTAAAGAGCGAGAAGCTAAATTGCTGAAATTAAAAAGGGATCGGGGTGATTGCATGAATTAAATTGCAGAATGTAAAGAGAAAGTGGTAGATCAGAAATGGGGAATTCATTGGGTTTCAGGAGATATTGAGATCTCTGAATTAAAATGTTTATACTTTTGGTCTTTTGTTTGAATAACTGAAATCTGGAATTGCAACATGTCTCTTGCATTCAAAATATTAGAGTTGGTTAAATTTTGGTTGCTTATTATTCCCACGGTTACCTGAAACTGTAGGTCGATCTCGGACGAGATCTTTTGTGCTGGTCGGGGCTGTTGTGTCTGACTTGGTGATGGTGCTGATCCTTCATCCCCGGAGGGTGGGGGGTACCTGCAAGGGACTCCGATGCTTAAGTTAGCAAGGGTATTAAGTAGGTACTGAGTAGAATCAGAGTATGAGTTATACCTGGGTGCTCCAGTGTATTTATAATGGCGTAGAATGACCTTCTCAGATAAGATAAGTTAGTTATCTTATCTTATCTTTATCTTATCTTCAAGTGAGGTCATCTTATCTTCAAGGGAACCGCCTTTATCACTACGGGCTTGGGCTGCCCTTGGATTTGGGACGTGTTCCTCTATTTGGGCCCTTTGTTGGGCTTTCCTGTGACTTGGCCGAGCTCTTTGAGAAGAGGTCGGGTCATCCTGACCTAAAGAGGTCGGTCGCTTTTCCTATAGAACAACCCGGGTCGGACAGCTCGACCCAGGATATGAACAGTGCCCCTGCTCAAGCTCGGTCTTCCTTTTTGAGGTCGAGTCTTTAGTTTTAGGACTTCGGTCGTTCTTTGGTGAAGCCAAACTCGAGCATCTTTGTCGATTTCTTTTTTGTAGAGTTCTTCTTTTTTGAATGCAAAACGTTTCTGTTCCGTTTCCTCTGAAAGCATGCGCTTTTGCGTTAGTGCCCTGGCCTTGGGAATGCGCGAGGGTTTTCAATGCCCCCATTAATTGGTTTTTAATGCCCCGTTTCTCTTGCTTCTTTTATTTTGAACTTCACACACGGAGACGGTTTTTTCTCCTTTCTGTAACTTCCCCTTTTCTTTCTCACTTTTGTTGTTTTCGTCTGTCGTCTGCCCTTTTGCGTTTTTTTTGTGACATTGTTTGGCGATCGTGGGTGCTCTTTTTGCTTTCGACGGCAACTCCTGATCTCTTCGTCTTCGCTCTCCGCGCGCTTCTCCTTTTTCAGATTGGTTCATGATAGCCATAAACTTGATAGCCACGATTTTAGGAAATTGCACGATCGGCAAAAATTCCTTCCGGCAAGTGCACCGGTTATCGTCAAGTAAAAACTCACAATAGAGTGAGGTCGAATCCCACAAGGATTGGTTGAGTGAGCAATTTGGATTAGAAGTGTGTTCTAGTTGAGCGGAATCAAGATTTAGATGAGAATTTGCGGAATGTAAAATTGCATGAATTAAAGAGCGAGAAGCTAAATTGCTGAAATTAAAAAGGGATCGGGGTGATTGCATGAATTAAATTGCAGAATGTAAAGAGAAAGTGGTAGATCAGAAATGGGGAATTCATTGGGTTTCAGGAGATATTGAGATCTCCGAATCAAAACATTTTTATCCCTTCCTCAACCAATGCATTCATTGAATTTTGCTTGGCAATCTTATATGATTGGATCCCAATCCCTTGGCTCACCAATTCTCTCTAAAAACAAAAAAATTCCCAATCCCTTGGTTTAAATGTTCATAAGAAGAGATGATGCTCGATCACTGATTATACCACACAGTTTCATGAACCACAATTTGGTAGGATTACATGTCACAATATCCATCCAAACCCCAATCCAATTCACTGTGAGAAAGCTTCTCTAGCATGAATCCTCCATTCCTTTCCCAAGGTTCCGAAGGATTCCAATTATGGATAGTTTCTTTCCCAAGACAACTAACCAATGGAATTAGATCGAGAAGCTTTCTAACAAAATTCAAGAGAAAAGATTGAAGAAGAAGATAAAAACTATTATTGATTCATTGAATTACAACAGAGCTCCCTAACCCAATGAAAGGGGTTTAGTGAGTCATAGCTCTGAATTCAATTACAAAAAGTATGAAAACTCTGAAAATGATCCAAAAATTCTAGCGTCTCAGCCTCCTAACTAACTTAAATTCTATCCTATTTATACACTTTCTAAATTGAGCTTCTGTTGTGTTTCTTGGGCTTTGAGGCCTTTCCCTGATTTCCTTTTGCTTTGGGTTTATGATCCAAAATCCTAATGAGGCTGCTGATCCAATTCTGTAACATTCATTGAGCCAACTTAGTGATAATCAAGTAATGACACATGACTCAACAAATTGAAGTTCCAGACTCATCAATTCTTCAGGCCCAATCCCATAAACCATGATATTCAATTGGGTTTCATACCAGAGTACGTTTAAGTTAATGTTTGTGCTCAAATGCTAACTTAAACTGCAATATCTTTGGCCCAGAAACCTTTTCAATTAGTGGCGTTTAAGTTGCAGTTTAAGCTTAAACTGCAACTTAAACGTTGGACACTCCTGGAGGTGATATAAGTCGAACACGTTTAAGCTTCAGTTTAAGGTTAAACTGAAGCTTAAACGTGGAAATGGAAGAATGCAACCCTGGAGTGTGGAATTGTCGAACACGTTTAAGCTTCAGTTTAAGGTTAAACTGAAGCTTAAACGTGGAAATGGAGGAAAGCCATCCTGGAGGGTAAAGGTCGAACACGTTTAAGCTCCAGTTTAAGCTTAAACTGGAGCTTAAACGTGGAAATGCAAAACGCAACCCTGGAGGAGAATGGTCGAACACGTTTAAGCTCCAGTTTAAGGTTAAACTGGAGCTTAAACATGGAAATGGCTCCCTGGTGCTTTCAATTCTGGCGTTTAACTTCCAGTTTAAGGTTAAACTGGAGGTTAAACGCCACTTTCAGCCTTTCCTCAGCTTTCATGATTTTGGCGTTTAAGCTCCAGTTTAAGCTTAAACTAGAGCTTAAACTCCACATGTGATATTCAAGCTTCCTTTATTGATTTTGTTGCTTCCTTGCCTAGCCTCTTCTTCCCTGAAATCATCCAAACAACTGCATCAAAGTCTTGCAAAATTACATGAGAAATCTTTCATTCATAGCATTCAAGTAATATAACTAAAAACTCATGGAATTTGCATCACAATCATACTGTTTGGATGGTTCATTGCTTTGTTATTCATTTAACCATTCTTGGTTACTTTAAGCTCAAGAAAATGCATAAAACAACTAAAACTAACAGAAAAATGCTAGTGAAACTAGCCTAAGATTCCTTGGCATCAGTTCATCTTCTCTTTTTTGCTTGCATTGTTCTACTTCCTGGTACAGTAGGGTTTTTGTTTGAGTGTATATTTGGGAAAGTTTGAACCTTTTTGCTTTTCTGTATTTTTTTGCTGCGATTTCTGGCTTTTTCTTCTCTGATGTTCCCTTGGCAGTTGAAGCTTCCTAAGGCTTTTGCATGTTATTGCCTGATTCGTTTGATTTTTGAAGAAAAGATTGTGCCTTTATCTGTTTTTCCGTTTGGCGTGTTCTTGCTGTTGGGTGGACTGAGGTTGTATTTTCTATCAACGCTTATTTTGATGGCTTTATTTGCTTTTTGTTGGGACGTGTAAAGATGTAGGCTTGTAGGCTTCCCTGAATCTTTTTTCTGCCTCCAAAGGATGCCCCTGGAACCTTTTGGATTGGGTCCTAGGGTTTCCTTTTGTTGCTTTTACCTGGTTTCTTTGACACCTATATGCTTTAGTTTTGTGAGTTACCTCCGTTTATGCCCGAGTTGTTCAATTAGTGTTCCGAGGTATTTTCTGAGTAATACAATCTTCTTTTCTTCTTGTAGGACTAGTTAACCATGTCTTTTCGCAAAAATATTGTTGAGACGTCTTCCCAGGTCCCTGAGGGCATGGCCGATTGGGTGGATTCTATGGTCCTCTTATGCGTCTCGTTGGTTGACTCCGAGTTTTGTCAGCAATTTAGGCAGTTTCATAGGATTTGTAGCAACAGTAGTGACGAGAAGAATTATGAGCTCGTATCTCCGACTTCTGATGAAAGGGTTTGCTTTTCTACCCGGATTGCTAGAGAACGCCCCTTTTTCTATGCATATGACTTCTTTTTTAGCCAAATGAATATTACTCTTCCTTTTACCCCTTTTGAAACCAACCTGTTATGGTCCTGTAATGTAGCTCCATCCCAACTTCACCCCAATTCCTAGGGTTTTATAAAAAATATTTTAGCTGATGTGTCGTGAATTTGGCATCCCTGCTTCGCAATCTCTTTTCTTTTATCTCTTTGTTTTGACAAAGCTTGGTGTAGTGAAGAAGAAAGCCGCTTGGGTTTCTTTCTGAGCTTCACAGGGGAGAAAGGTTTTCTCCATGTTTGATGAGTCTTTTTGCGATTTCAAAAATTACTTTTTTAGGGTTCGAGCTATTGAAGGAGTTCGGCCCTTTTTTCTAGATGAGAATGATGAGCCCACCTTTCCTTTAGAGTGACAAAAGAATGTAGTAGTATCGAGATACTCGTGGGAGATGTTAGATGAGGCTGAACAAGCTTTTGTGACTGTGCTGGAAGAAAATTGGGGGGAGCCTCCTCATCTTGACACAAAGAAATTTTTAGCTAACCCCTCTCTCCTCCGAGCTGAGCTGGGTAGTGGTCAATTTTTTTCTATTGGTTTGCTTGTTGTGTTTGTCTCTTGTGAGATCTTTTTCTAACTCATAGCTTGGCTTCTTGTTTGTGATGTTTATTTACAGAGATGATTAAGAACAATGAGTCCATGAAGGCCTTTAAGAGGGCAAGCAAGGCTACTGCGGCTCAGAATGCTTCGGCCAAGGCGGCCGGGGAGGGAACTTCTCAGGTTTCGTCTAAGCCTTTGGTTACAAGTTCTCTTGGGCCGAGGAAGGTTATCCCCACTCCTCGAGTTCGTTTGATTGATCCTTCTGCTGGTACTTCCTCTCCTTCTGTCGCTCCTCCTCCAAAAAGACCTCAGACTGTCGAGCCGTT
The DNA here is from genome assembly GCF_014773155.1 of Arachis stenosperma. Lineage (NCBI taxonomy): Eukaryota > Viridiplantae > Streptophyta > Magnoliopsida > Fabales > Fabaceae > Arachis > Arachis stenosperma. Next base: position 30,962,718 of record NC_080377.1, read on the forward strand.
TAATCTTCGTGCTCTTGACTTTGATGCTTTTGGGTTTGTAGATCAACAGATTGCTCCCTACGGTGTCATGCCTACCGACGATGTATCCATTCTTCATCATTTGGATTTTATTACTCAGAGTGGTATTACACTGGCACACATGGGAGTGGCTTTATACCGAACTGCTCAAGATCTTCCTATCCATGCTACCAAGGCTTTTATGGAGGAGGCAAAATCAGATTTTGACCGAATTAAGGGTTTAAAGGAGGAGCTCGAGGTGAAAATGGCCGAGCTGGAGAAGGAGCTGAAGGGGGAAAAGGCCCGGGCTGTTGGTCTGGCGGCTGCCGCGCAACTGGCCGAGGATACGGCGCTAAAACATAAGGATAGCTATGTTACTACTTATAGAGAGATGATGGAGCTCAGGAGTAGGTTGGAATCTGTTTAGGATGATTACACCGAACTTCAAGGTCATCTTGTAGGTTGTGTTACTGCGGCTTATGAGAATTTGAAAGAGCAATTTCAAGTTCTTGTGCCAGATCTCGACATTTCCCTTATTAGCCTGGACAATATTGTTAAGGATGGCAAGATTGTCCCTGACGATCCCGATGATGATGATGATGATCGTCCTTCACTGCCTGCTACCAAGACTTCTGCTGTGCCAACTTCTCCGACTTCTACTGCTGGGATCAATCGTCCAGAAGGGGAACCGGATTGCCAAGTCTTGAACCGAGATGATGGGACGGTAGATGCGGTGCCTCTTCAGACTCGTCTTCCTTCACCCCAACTTGATGCTGCTGAGAAGTCTTCTGATGTTGTCTGAGTTTTCTCCCTTTTTAATGTAGATAGCCCGACTTGTGGGTTTTTGAACTCTTTATCTTGTAACTGGTGTTTTGGTGACTATTGATACTTTTTTGGTTGCTTGTTTAGCAACTTCATTTTGAAAAACATAGTTTTCGAGCTTCCGAGGCTGATCTTGATGGCCTCTGGAGCTTGCTATTATCATAACTTAGTAGTTTTTATATCATGTCTGCTTGCACTCATCTTGGTACCTTCGTAGGCTGGGACATGACCAGCTTGATTATTTGGCTTGGTTTTGTTTGTAATCCTCTTTTTTGGACCTCGTTTAGATCTCTTTTGGGGACTATTTTTGTAATTTCTGTGTCCTGGGCCTGACTTCATCATGTCGGGTCCTGTCGAGTTTACTTGGTAATCCTCTTTCTTGGACCTTGTTCAGGTCTCTTTTGGGGATTACCTTTTGTAGCTTTACAAATTTTTGGGCCAATTTCGTCACGTCGGGCCCCGTCGAGTTACTTGATGATCATCTTTCTTGGACCTTGTTCAGGTCTCTTTTAGGGATTATCTTTGTAACTTATCTTTCTGGGCCGACTTCGTCAGGTCGGGCCCTATCGAGTTTTCTTGGTAATCCTCTTTCTTGGACGTTGTTCAGGTCTCTTTTGGGGATTACCTTTTGTAGCTTTACATCTTTCTGGGCCGACTTCGTCATGTCGGGCTTTGTCGAGTTACTTGATAATCCTCATTCTTGGACCTTGTTCAGGTCTCTTTCAAGGATTTATCTTTTGTAACTTTATCTTTCCGGGCCGACTTTGCCACGTCGGGCCCTGTCGAGTTACTTGATAATCCTCTTTCTTAGACCTTGTTCAGGTCTCTTTCAGAGATTTATCTTTTGTAACTTTATCTTTCCGGGCCGACTTTGTCACGTCGGGCCCTATCAAGTTACTTGATAATCCTCTTTCTTGGACCTTATTCAGGTCTCTTTCAGGGATTTATCTTTTGTAACTTTATCTTTCCGGGCCGACTTTGTCACGTGGGCCCTGTCGAGTTACTTGATAATCCTCTTTCTTGGACCTTGTTCAGGTCTCTTTCAGGGATTATCTTTTGTAACTTTTTGTAAGAGTCCGACTTCGTCATGTCGGGCACTTCGAAGTTATAGTAATCCTCTTTTATAGGGTTGGCCATACCTCTTTCCAGGGCTTTACTTATAACTTGGGTTGTTGTGGCTGGTCTGACTTTTTGTGCCGGCCAGTCTTTAAGTTATTTTATAGTAATCCATTTTATTAGGACCTCGTCAGGTCCTTTCTATGGATCACTTTCTATAACTTCTTACATTATTCTATTTTCATCTTTGCTGATTTTGTAGAATTTGGGTTTTTAGCCCTCGTTTTTATCGTGATCGCGTAGTGAATTTGGTTTTCACTTTCTGTCGATCTGTAGCTTTACAATCGGGCGATGAATGTTTTCAGAATAATACGACTTGAGCCTTTGTAGAGAATCTGAACAAATTTTATTAAAAGAGAATGCAAATATACATAAGGAGTTGATTTCCTAAGTCGGATGATTTGTAGGTCTTGGCGGGGCGCCTCGTTAAAAAACCTTTTTTAGGAAAAAGAGTGCGCATTGTCCAAGATCTTTTATCATCCCTAGCTATAGTACCTTCTTAGGTTGCAGGCGTGCCATGATCTAGGAAGCTCTCGCCCGTTGAGTTCGGAAAGCTTGTAGTAGCCCTTTCCCAATACTTCGATGACTCGGAAGGGTCCTTTCCAGTTTGCTGCCAGCTTTCCTTCTCCAGGTCGAGTTATTCCTATGTCCTTTCGGATTAGGATAAGGTCGTCTTCAGCAAAGGCCCGATGTATTACTTTTCGGTTGTATCTGGAGGTCATTCATCGTTTCAATGCCTCTTCCCTTATCCGAGCTTTTTCTCGGATTTTTGGAAGTAAGTCGAGCTCTTCCCTTTGAAGTTGAGAATTGGCTTTTTTGCTAAAATGGATTACTCTAGGTGATCCTTCTTCGACCTCTACGGGGATCATTGCCTCCATTTCGTAAGCTAATCGGAAGGGTGATTCCTTTGTCGTGGAATGTGGAGTCGTTCGGTACGCCCATAGGACTTGTGGGAGCTCCTCAGTCCAGGCTCCCTTTGCATCCTGTAATCTCCGTTTTAACCCTGCTAATATAACTTTGTTAGAAGCTTCAGCTTGCCCATTGGCTTGGGGGTGCTCAACAGAGGTGAATAGTTATTTTATATACAGGTCAGCCGCTAGTTTTCTGAAGCCTGCGTCTGTGAACTGGGTACTGTTGTCTGTAGTGATGGAGTATGGAACTCCGAACCTTGTGACAATGTTTTTATATAGGAATTTCTGACTTCTTTGAGCTGTGGCATTGGCTAGGGGTTCTGCCTCGATCTATTTTATGAAGTAGTCTATTCCTACTATGAGGAATTTGACTTGTCCTGATCCTTGAGGAAAAGGTCCGAGGAGATCGAGTCCCCATTTTGCGAATGGCCAAGGTGAGGTTACGCTGATGAGTTCCTCTGGTGGAGCGGTGTGAAAGTTGGCATGCTTTTGACATGGCGAACATGTCCTTACAAATTCTGTGGCTTCTTTTTGTAGAGTTGGCCAATAGAATCCTGCCCGAAGTACTTTTTGGCGAGTGCTTGCGCTTCGAGGTGATTGCCACAGATGCCACTGTGTACTTCTTCTAGGATATCCTTAATGTTGGAAGTCGGCACGCATTTTAGCAATGGTGTTGAAATCCCTCTTTTGTATAGGGTATTATTTATGATGGTATAGTATTGTGCTTCCCGTTTTAACCTCTTTGCCTCTTTCTCATCTGTAGGGAGGGCTTCTGTTGTGAGGTAATTAATTATGGGGGTCATCCATCCCTGATCGCGACCTGTTATGGCTAGGACCTTTTCTTCTTTTGAGATTGATGGATTCTGTAGAATTTCTTGGATAAGGCTTCTATTGTTGCCTCCTGGTTTGGTGCTGGCTAGTTTTGAGAGTGCATCAGCCCGGGCATTCTGTTCTCGGGGTATGTGTCGAATCTCATACTCTCCGAGTTGTCCAAGTTGTTCCCTGGTTTTGTCCAAGTACTTTTTCATAGTGGGATCTTTGGCTTGGTAGCTTCTTGTTATTTGTGAAGTGACTACCAGTGAGTCACTGAAGATGATAAGTTTTTGAGCTCCAACCTCCCTAGCCAGCTTCACACCAGCTAGTAGTGCCTCATATTCTGCTTGATTGTTTGAGGCAGGGAACCCGAATTTGAGGGAGAGTTCGATTTGGGTCTCCTGGTCGCTTTCAATTATTAAGCCTGCGCCACTTCCCGTTTTATTTGAGGAGCCATCCACATATAGATTCCATTCTACGGGGATTTTGGTGTGTCCGTAAATTCCGCAATGAAGTCGGCCAGATATTGAGATTTGATGGCCGTCCGAGCTTCGTATTGAAGGTCAAATTTGGACAACTCGACTGCCCATTGCAAGATTCTGCCTGCCAAGTCTGTTTTCTGTAAGATTCTTTTATGGGATGGTTGGTCCGAACTTTAATGGTATGAGACTGGAAATATGGGCGAAGTCATCGAGATGTTATTATGAGAGCGTAAGCAAACTTTTCTATTTTCTGGTAGTTCTGTTCGGACCCTTGTAACGTTTTGCTGATAAAGTATATGGGTTGTTGTCCACTGTTGTCTTCTTAGACTAGTGCTGAGGCTATTGCCCAATTTCCCACTGTGAGGTACAAGATGAGTGGTTCTCCTTCCCGTGGTCGACTTAATATAGGTGGCCGTCCCAGAAATTTTTTGAAGTCTTGGAAGGCTTGCTCGTATTCAGCTATCCATTCAAACTCCTTTTCCTTCCTTAGAGTGGCGTAGAAGGGGAGAGATCTTATTGTTGATCCAGCCAGGAATCTGGACAAGGCTGCCAACCGCCCGTTGAGTTGTTGTACCTCTTTGATACAAGTCGAACTTTTCATGTCGAGTACGGCCCTGCACTTGTCCGGGTTTGCCTCGATTCCTCTCTGTGTGATCATAAAACCCAAGAATTTACCAGCTTCTACTGCGAAGGTACATTTCGTGGGATTGAGTCGCATGCCGTGTCATCTTATGGTGTTGAATACTTGTGTCAGGTCGGATAATAACATCTCTTCGTTTTGTGTCTTTACTAGCATGTCGTCTACGTAGACCTCTATGATCTTTCTGATGTGATCTGAAAAAACTTGTTCATTAATTTTTGGTAAGTGGCTCCCGCATTTTTGAGACCGAAGGGCATAACAATGTAGCAGTAATTTGCCTTTGGGGTTAAGAAATAGGTTTTTCTTGGTCGGGTGGGTACATTGGGATTTGGTTATATCCCGAGTATGCGTCCATAAAGGAGAGGTATTTGTTTTTGGAGGAGGCATCTACCAGTGCGTCGATGTTTGGGAGCGGATAAGGATCTTTCGGGCAAGCTTTGTTGAGATCGGTATAGTCGGTGCACATTCTCCACTTCCCATTTGACTTTTTTACCAAAACAAAATTAGCAAGCCATAGCGGGTATTTGACTTCTCTTATGAAGCCTGCCTCCAGTAAAGCTCGTACCTGTTCTTCCACCGCTTGAGAGCGTTCTGGTCCTAGCTTTCTGTGCCTTTGTTGTACCGGCCGAGATCCTGGGTAGACTGCTAGCTTGTGGCACATTAGTTTAGGATCTATGCCTGGTATGTCTGCGGCCTTCCACGCAAAGAGGTCGGCATTGTCGCGTAGGAACTGTATGAGTGATTCTTTTATGTCCCCTTTTAGGAGTGTGCCGATGTTGGTTGTTTGGTTTGGGGTGTTCCAGATCTGGATTTTCTCTATTTCTCCTTCAGGTTGTGGGCGGAGCTCCTCCTGCCTCCGAACTCCACCGAGCTCGATTGTGTGGAATTCTTCGATCTCCTCTGCCTCTGAGGTTTAGACTTTCATTGTAACAGCAACACGCCATCTTCTGATCTGCCTTTACTGTGGCTATTCCACCTGCAGTTGGGAACTTCATGCATAGATGCGGAGTCGAGACTATTGCGCCGAGCTGATTTAACATTGCCCAACCTATTACGGCATTGTAGGTTGAGCTTACGTCGACAACGATGTAATCTATTTTGAGTGTTCTTGACTGACTTCCTTTTCCAAAAGTTGTGTGGAGCGAGATGTATCCATCGGTTAAACTGGAGTATCTCCTAGCCCGAATAGGCTGTCCGGATATGCTCTGAGTTCTTTTTCTTCCAAGCCGAGTTTGTCGAAAGCGGTTTTGAATAAGATATCAACGTGCGGTGAAGATTTGCATTTGCCAGTATAATAGTGATGACCATGGGATCGTCATACCCTGACGCGACGCCAGATGCGTCTTCCTTGGTAAAAGTGATCGCCGGGATGTCGGGTGCTTCCTCCTTTTCTGTGACGTGATATACGTCTTTGAGATGTCTTTTGCGGGTTGATTTAGAGATTTCTCCCCTGGCGAATCCACGTGTATCATGTGGACATGTCTTTCCGGCGTTCAGGATGATCGCGCGGTTGGTCCGACATCTTCTGCTCTTCTTCTTTTCCTTTGCTCATCATCATGGGTGGCCAGGTATCGATCTAGCTTTTCTTCTCGTACGAGCTTTTCTATGACATTTTTTAAGTCAAAACACTCATTGGTGGAGTGCCCGCGGATCCGATGGTATTCACAATATTCCGCTCGGTTTCCTCCTCTTTTTTGCCTTTGAGTGGTCGAGCTGGTGGTATTTTTTCCGTGTTGCAAACCTCTCTGTAGACATCCACAAGAGACACCCGAAGAGGGGTGCAATTGTGGTATTTTTTTATTTTCTCTCCATGGCGATCTTCCTTCTTTCTGGAATCTTTGTCTTTTTCCCGAGAGGTGAACTCGGCCTTTGAGGTCTCTCCTAATCGGGAGTTTTCTTCGATGTTGATGTACTTTTCTGCTCGTTCCTGCACCTCGTTCAGAGACGTGGGGTACTTCTTTGATATAGATTGACTAAAAAGCCCTTCTCGCAGGCCATTAATAAGGCCCATGATAGCGGCTTCTGTTGGCAGGTTTTGTATATTGATGAGCGGATAATTTGTATGCTTTTTGGCATTGTTTTTAGTATGTTTTTAGTATCTTTTAGTTAGTTTTTAGTATATTTTTATTAGTTTTTAACTAAAATTCACTTTTCTGGACTTTACTATGAGTTTGTGTGTTTTTCTGTGATTTCAGGTATTTTCTGACTGAAATTGAGGGTCCTGAGCAAAAATCTGATCCAGAGACTGAAAAGGACTGCAGATGCTGTTGGATTCTGACCTCCCTGCACTCGAAGTGGATTTTCTGGAGCTACAGAAGCCCAATTGGCGCGCTCTCAACGGCATTGGAAAGTAGACATCCTGGGCTTTCCAGCAATATATAATAGTCCATACTTTGTCCAAGATTTGATGGCCCAAACCCGCGTAGCAATCCGGCCTCAGAAATTCCAGCGTTAAACGCCGGAACTGGATTAAAAGTTGGAGTTAAACGCCCAAACTGGCATGAGAACTGGCGTTTAACTCCAGAAAATGTCTCTACACATAAAAGCTTCAATGCTCAGCCCAAGCACACACCAAGTGGGCCCGGAAGTGGATTTTTCTGTCATTTACTCATTTCTGTAAACCTTAGGATACTAGTTTACTACTTATAGGACCTTTTGACATTGTAATCAGAACGGGATGACCTCATAACATTTTGTACACGTTTCTTCCACAGTATGAGCCTCTAAACCCCATGGTTGGGGGTGAGGAGCTCTGCTGTGTCTTGATGGATTAATGCAATTACTACTGTTTCTTATTCAATCATGCTTGCTTCCGTTCTAAGATAACACTTGTTCTTAATCCGGATGAATGTGATGATCCGTGACAATCATCATCATTCTCAACTATGAACATATGCCTGACAACCACCTCTGTTCTATCTTAGATTGAGTAGTTATCTCTTGGGTTCTTTAATCGGAATCTTCGTGGTATAGGCAGGACCTGATGGCAGCATTCAGAGAATCCGGAAGGTCTAAACCTTGTCTGTGGTATTCTGAGTAGGATTCAATGATTGAATGACTGTGATGTGCTTCAAACCTGTAACCTACTGGGCGTTAGTGACAGACGCAAAAGAGTGATTCTATTCCGGTAGGGGAGGGAACCAAACCGGTGATTGGCGGCACTGTGACAGAGTGCTTTGCATTAGCTTTCACTGCGTGGATGGGAGGTAGCTGCTGACAACAGTGAGACCCTACACGAGCTTGCCATGGAAGGAGACAGGCGTGTTTGATGAAGAAGACAGTAGGAAAGCAGAGATTCAGAAGATGGAGCATCTCCAAACCTCAACCCATTCTCCATTACTGCAGTACAAGTAACCATTACATGTTCTTTTGCTTTTACAATCAATCCTGATAATTTCTGATATCCTGACTAAGATTTACAAAATAACCATAGCTTGCTTCAAGCCGACAATCTCCGTGGGATCGACCCTTGCTCACGCAAGGTATTACTTGGACGACCCAGTGCACTTGCTGGTTAGTTGTGCGGGATTGCAAAAGTGTTATTGCAATTTCGTGCACCAAGTTTTTGGCGCCGTTGCCGGGGATTGTTCGAGTTTGGACAACTGACGGTTTATTTTGTTGCTTAGATTAGGACTGTTTTCTTTTTGTTGGTTTAGAGTATTTTAGTTGAGTCTAGTTCATATTCTAAGTTTGGTGTCAATTGCATGCTTTTTGTTTTTCTTCTTTTAATTTTCGAATTTTTTTTCTTGTTCTTAGTTCCTTTTTAATTCATAAAAGTTCTAAGTTTGGTGTCCTCTTTGTGTTTTTCCTTTAAAATTTTCGAAAAAATTAGTGTTTGATTTTCTAAAATTTAAGTTTGGTGTCTTTTTGTGTTTTTCTCTTTCCTCTTTTTAAGAATCAAATCTTTTCATAAAAAAAATTTTTCAATCATATCTTCTTAATTGCTGTTTTCAAAATCTTTTTCTTTACTAATTGATTAAGTTCCCAATTTGCTTTGATCTTATTTTATTCTTAATTTTCGAATTTATTTTATTTTCCTTTTGTATTATTTTATTTATTTTAATTTTTCGGTTATTTCTAAAAAAAAAAAATAAAAAATAAACAAAATTCATCTCTTTGCAATTACTCTCATTTCCCTTTTGTCTATTATGGACTTAAGTGGAATTAATCAGTCCAGAAGGACTCTGGGGTCTTATGCTAACCCCATTACAGCTGCATATGGGAGTAGCATCTGTATACCTCCCATCAAAGCAAGCAGCTTTGAGCTAAACCTCAACTCATTATCATAGTGCAGCAAAATTGCCAGTATTCGGTCTTCCAGAGGAAGAACCTACTGAGTTTCTGGCACAGTTCTTACAAATTGCTGACACAATACATGATAAAGAGATAGATCAGGATGTCTACAGACTGTTACTGTTTCCATTTGCTGTAAAAGATCAAGCAAAAAGGTGGTTAAATAACCAACCTACAGCAAGCATAAAGACATGGAAACAGTTATCAGAAAAATTCCTGAATCATTTTTACCCTCCAAAAAGGATGACACAGCTAAGGCTGGACATCCAAGGCTTTAAACAAGAGGATAATGAATCCCTTTATGATGCCTGGGAGAGGTATAGAGGTATGCTAAGAAAATGTCCCTCTGAAATGTTTTCAGAGTGGGTACAGTTAGACATTTTCTACTATGGGCTTACAGAAAAAGCTCAGATGTCTTTAGACCACTCAGCTGGTGGATCTATACACATGAGGAAGACAATGAAGAAGCTCAAGAGCTTATAGACACTGTTGCTAGAAACCAATACTTATATTCTAGCAATGAGTTCGTTCCAAAGGAGGAGGTCATGGCACTAGTCACTGACCCTAATCCTCAAGAACAGATGAATGAGCTTAATCAACAATTGCTCCTGATGACAGAACAGTTAGCAGAATTTAAAGAAATGCTCCATGATACTAAGGTTGCTAACAAGAGCATAGAACTGCAGTTGAAACAAGCAAAACAGCAAATATCTAAACAAATAACAGAAGAATGTCAAGCAGTTCAACTTAGGAGTGGGAAAACACTGAATGCCACTGCTCAAAAGAGCAAGAAATCAATTAAGGAACAGTTGACAGAGGATGACCAAGCTACTGTTCAAAATCCCTCTGAGGACAGTAAGAGCCCAGAGAGGAAGATTATTGGCGTTCAAACGCCAGAAAGGGGAGGAAAGTTGGCGTTAAACGCCCATTCCTTGCCCAATACTGGCGTTCAAACGCCAGAACAGGGAGGAAAGCTGGCGTTAAACGCCCATTCCCTGCCCAGTTCTGGCGTTCAAACGCCAGAAAAGGGGGAGAAGTTGGCGTTTAACGCCCAAACTTTATCCACTCCTGGCGTTCAAACACCCAAGGAGAATCAGGCACTTGAGGGTTCTGGTAATTATCCCCCTAACAAGGCTTCTTCAACCACTTCTGTAAGGAATAAACCTGCAGCATCTAAGGTTGAAGAATATCAAGCCAAGATGCCTTATCCTCAGAAACTCCGCAAAGCGGAACAGGATAAGCAATTTGCCCGCTTTGCAGACTATTTAAGGACTCTTGAAATAAAGATTCCTTTTGCAGAGGCACTTGAGCAAATACCCTCTTATGCTAAGTTCATGAAAGAGATCTTAAGTCATAAGAAGGATTGGAGAGAAACTGAAAAAGTATTTCTCACTGAAGAATGCAGTGCAGTCATTCTAAAAAGCTTACCAGAAAAGCTTCAAGATCCTGGAAGCTTTCTGATACCATGCACATTGGAAGGCACTTACACCAAGGTAGCCTTATGTGACCTTGGAGCAAGTATTAACTTAATACCTGCATCCACTATCAGAAAGCTTGGGTTGATTGGAGAAGTCAAACCAACCAGGATATGCCTCCAACTTGCTGATGGCTCCATTAAACACCCATCAGGCATAATAGAGGACATGATTGTCAAAGTTGGGCCATTTGCCTTCCCAACTGACTTTGTGGTGCTGGAAATGGAGGAGCATAAAAATGCAACTCTCATTCTAGGAAGACCTTTCCTAGCAACTGGACGAACTCTCATTGATGTACAAAAGGGGGAAGTAACCTTGAGAGTCAATGAGGATGAGTTCAAGTTGAATGCTGTAAAAGCTATGCAGCATCCAGACACACCAGAGGACTGCATGGACGCTGACATTATTGACTCTCTGGTAGAAGAGATCAATAAGGCTGAAAGCCTAGAATCAGAGCTTGAGAACATCTTCAAGATGCTCAAACTGATCAGGAAGAGTCAGAGGAGGCAAAGGAATTTTCGAAAATTCCTCAGGAGGAGAATAAGCCTCCTAAGCCTGAACTCAAACCACTACCATCATCCCTGAAATATGCATTTCTGGAGAGAGTGACACTTTTCCAGTGATTATAAGCTCTGCCTTAAATTCACAGGAAGAGGAAGCACTGATTAAAGTGCTAAGGACACACAAGACAGCTCTTGGGTGGTCCATAAGTGATCTTAAGGGCATTAGCCCAGCTAGATGCATGCACAAGATCCTGTTGGAGGATAATGCCAAACCAGTGGTCCAACCACAGAGGAGGCTAAATCCTGCCATGAAGGAGGTGGTGCAGAAAGAGGTCACTAAATTACTAGAGGCTGGGATTATTTATCCTATTTCTGATAGCCCTGGGTGAGCCCTGTCCAAGTTGTTCCCAAAAAGGGAGGAATGACAGTGGTTCATAATGAAAAAAATGAACTGGTCCCTACAAGGACAGTCACAGGGTGGCGTATGTGTATTGACTACAGAAGGCTCAATACAGCCACCAGAAAGGATCATTTTCCTTTACCATTCATAGACCAAATGCTAGAAAGACTAGCTGGTCATGACTATTACTGCTTTTGGATGGCTATTCAGGCTATAACCAAATTGCAGTGGATCCCCAGGACCAAGAGAAAACAGCATTCACCTGCCCTTCAGGCGTGTTTGCCTACAGGAGGATGCCTTTTGGTCTGTGCAATGCACCTGCAACCTTTCAGAGGTGCATGCTCTCTATCTTCTCAGATATGGTAGAAATTTCTGGAAGTCTTCATGGATGACTTTTCAGTATATGGAGACTCATTTAGCTCCTGTCTTAACCACCTATCACTTGTCCTGAAAAGATGCCAAGAGACTAACCTGGTTTTAAACTGGGAGAAATGTCACTTTATGGTGACTGAAGGAATTGTCCTTGGGCACAAAATTTCAAGCAGGGGAATAGAGGTGGATAAGGCAAAGGTAGAGGTAATTGAAAAATTACCACCACCTGCCAATGTTAAGGCAATCAGAAGCTTTCTGGGGCATGCAGGATTCTACAGAAGGTTTATCAAGGATTTTTCGAAAATTGCTAAACCTCTGAGTAACCTGTTAGCTGCTGACACACCATTTGTGTTTGACACACAGTGTCTGCAGGCATTTGAGACCCTGAAAGCTAAGCTGGTCACAGCACCAGTCATCTCTGCACCAGATTGGGCATTACCATTTGAATTAATGTGTGATGCCAGTGATCATGCCATTGGTGCAGTGTTGGGACAGAGGCATAACAAACTTCTGCATGTCATTTATTATGCGAGCCGTGTTCTAAATGATGCACAGAAGAATTACACAACCACAGAAAAAGAATTACTTGCAGTGGTTTATGCCATTGACAAGTTTAGATCCTACCTAGTGGGATCCAAAGTGATTGTGTACACTGACCATGCTGCTCTTAAATACTTACTCACAAAGCAGGATTCAAAACCCAGGCTTATCAGATGGGTGTTGCTTCTGCAAGAGTTTGATATAGAAATAAGAGACAGAAAAGGGACAGAGAACCAAGTGGCAGATCATCTGTCCAGAATAGAGCCAGTAGCTGGGGCGTCCCTCCTTCTACTGAGATCTCTGAGACCTTCCCAGATGAGCAACTCTTTGCCATTCAGGAAGCTCCATGGTTTGCAGACATTGCAAATTATAAAGCTGTGAGGTTCATACCAAGGAGTACAGTTATGTGCAAAGAAAGAAACTAATTTCAGATGCCAAGTACTACCTTTGGGATGAACCATATCTCTTTAAGAGATGTGCTGACGGAGTGATCCGCAGGTGTATACCAGAGAGGAAGCACGAAGGATCCTATGGCACTGCCATGGATCACAGTATGGAGGACACTTTGGAAGTGAGCGAACAGCCACTAAAGTTCTCCAGTGCGGCTTCTACTGGCCTACTCTCTATAAAGATTCCCGAGAGTTTGTGCGTAACTGTGACAGTTGCCAAAGAGCTGGTAACCTGCCTCATGGATACGCCATGCCTCAACAAGGGATATTAGAGATAGAGCTGTTGATGTATGGGGAATTGACTTCATGGGGCCATTCCCACCATCATACTCAAACACTTACATTCTGGTGGCAGTGGACTATGTATCTAAGTGGGTAGAAGCAATTGCTACACCCACTAATGATACCAAAACCGTGCTGAAATTCCTCCAGAAAAACATTTTCAGCAGGTTTGGCGTCCCTAGAGTACTAATCAGTGATGGGGGTACTCATTTCTGCAATAAACAGCTATACTCTGCTATGGTTAGATATGGAATCAGCCATAAAGTGGCAACTCCGTATCATCCACAGACAAATGGGCAAGCTGAAGTCTCTAACAGAGAGCTAAAAAGAATCCTGGAACGGACTGTGATGTCCCGAAGAAAGGATTGGGCAAAGAGCTTGGATGATGCTCTGTGGGCATACAGAACAGCATTCAAGACTCCTATAGGGACCTCCCATACCAATTGGTGTATGGAAAGGCCTGTCATTTGCCTGTGGAACTGGAACATAAAGCCTACTGGGCAACCAGATTCCTAAACATGGATGCACAGTTAGCTGGTGAAAAAAGATTGCTCCAGCTAAATGAGCTAGAAGAGTTCAGACTCAATGCCTTTGAAAATGCTAAGATCTATAAGGAAAAGGCAAAGAAGTGGCATGACAAGAGATTGTCAACCAGAGTCTTTGAGCCAGGACAAAAGTTCTCCTCTTCAACTCTAGGCTTAGACTGTTTCCAGGAAAACTCAAATCCCGTTGGAGGGGTCCATATGTGATTACAAAAGTGTCACCATATGGGTATGTTGAGCTTCAGGATATTGATTCTGACAGTAAGTTCATTGTTAATGGACAGAGGATCAACACTATCTTGAAGGAAATTTTGAGCAGGAATGCTCAGAACTGAGACTTGAGTGATTCTCAGTGAAAGTCCAGCTAAAGACAGTAAAGAAGCGCTTGCTGGGAGGCAACCCAGTCATTAGGAAGTTGTATGATTAGTTCTTACAGAGGCAAGTATCAAAAATGAAGGAATTCACAGAGTTACAGAAGGATTCAGCTCAAAAAGCAGAGAAAATGAGCTTACTGGCGAAAAAAAACGCCAGTAAGGGGCATTTTGGGCGTTAAACGCCAGAATGGGCACCATTCTGGACGTTAACGCCAGCAATGGTACCATTCTGGGCGTTAAAACGCCAGAATGGGCACCATTCTGGGCGTTTAACGCCAGGTGTGCAGCATCACTGGGCGTTCAGAAAAACGCCCAGTGAGGAAGGTTTTCTGGCGTTTAACGCCAGCCAGGGTACCTGGCTGGGCGTTAAACGCCCAAAAGGGGCAACAAATGGGCGTTAAACGCCAGAATGGGTGCCATTCTGGGCGTTTAACGCCAGCTTGGTGGGGGGACCACATTTTTGTTTTCAACTCAGATTTTTTCAAACTTTCCTTTTCTCACCCATACTTTTCTACAAAATCACACTTCAATCATTCATTATTCACTTTCAAATCTTCAAAAATCAAAACAATTTTTCAAATCTATTTCAAAATAATCCCAAATCTTCTTCAAAAACTCAGCCTTTTCTCAAAAATCTTTCATATCTTTTCAAATTTCCTTTCAAATCTCTCTTTTGTTTTCGAAATTCTCCTCCCCCACTCTATAAATGAACGTTCCTCACCCTCCTTCCTCACACCATTCGAATTTTCTCTCCCTCTCTCTCTTCTCTTATTTCTTTTCTTTTTGCTTGAGGACAAGCAAAACCTCTAAGTTTGGTGTGCTTTTCCGTGATCATTAAGCCAAGATTCATCAATATCATGGCTCCCAAGGGAAAACAAACCAACTCAAGAGGAAGGAAAGAGACCAATCCAAAGATCTTTGGAATGAAGAGAAGTTCTTAACCAAAGAACATGAGGACCATTATCACAAATAATGGGACTGAGGTCAGTGATCCCGGAAGTTAAATTTGATCTGAAAGAAGATGAATATCCGGAGATCCAAGAGCAAATTCGAAACAGAGGTTGGGAAGTTCTGACCAATCCTGAGACAAAGGTTGGAAGGAACATGGTTCAGGAATTCTACTCAAATCTGTGGCTCACAGATAAGCAAAGAATGACTGGAACCGCTTTTCCTACCCACAGAACCATGGTCAGAGGGAAAGTTATGTACTTCCATCTGGACAAAATAAGAGAAATCTTCAAGTTACCTCAACTACAAGATGATCCTGATTCCTTCAATAGGAGGATGGTGAGAGTAGATAAGGGGTTGGATCAAGTTCTAGAGACATATGCCTCCCTGGAACTAAGTGGATAACCAATTCTAAGGGTGTCCCAAACCAACTCAGAGGGGAGACCTCAAGCCAATTGCAAGAGGTTGACTAGACTTTATTGGGCGTTCCATATTGCCCATAGCAACCGTTCTGAGGTCACCATCAAGAGAGCAGTGATGATTCACTGTATTATGCTTGGAAAAGCAGTGGAGGTGCATCATGTGATTGCTTGTGAGATCTACACAATTGCAAATAAGATTCCACTGAAGCCAAATTGGCCTACCCAAGCTTAATCTCCTTGCTCTGCAAAGAGGCTGGGGTAAAAATGGGAGTAGATGAGTTCATACCCATTGAACATCCAATCACCAAGAAGTCAATGGAAGGACAAGTGCAAGACAACTCTATCAAGAGGAGGACGCGTGAGTTCCTCCCTGAATTCCCTGAAATTGGCTACTGGGCCAGCCTAGAAGCATCCATCAACAAGCTGCAAGAGACTATGGAGCAACTGAAGGAAGAACAGCAGAATCAGAACTGCATGATCTGCAAATTGCTGAAGGAACAAGAGAAGCAGGGGCGTGATATCAAGGAACTGAAGCGCCAAAAGCTCTCCTCTCAAGCTGGGGGAGCATCCACTTCTCAAAATCAAGGTTGTTGAGTCCTAACTCTGTGAAAACCTCTATCATTAGGAGCCTCTGTTTTTTTTTTCGTTTTATTATTATCCTTTTTCCTTTATTTTAGTCTCATCTTACATCTATATTGGAGTCTTGTTCTTAATTAATAAAATTAATAAAGTTTATGCCTTAAAGCTATGAATGTCCTATGAATCCATCACCTCTCTTAAAAGAAAAATGCTTTAATCACAAAAGAACAAGAAGTACAGGATTCCGAAATTTATCTCTGAAACTAGTTGAATTAGTTTGATGTGGTGGCAATACTTTTTTTTCTGAATGAATGCTTGAACAGTGCATATGTCTTTTGAATTTGTTGTTTTAAGAATGTTAAAATTGTTGGCTCTTAAAAGAATGAGGAGAAAGAGAACTGTTATTGAGGATCTGAAAAATCATCAAATTGATTCTTGAAGCAAGAAAGCAGTGAAAAAAAAAAAAAAATATATATTTCGAAAAAAAAAAAGAGAAAGAAGAAAAAAAAAGAAAAGAAAAAAAAAAAAAAAAAAGAAGGAAATAAAGTTGTGATCCAAGGCAACAAGAGTGTGCTTAAGAACCCTGGACACCTCTAATTGGGGACTTTAGCAAAGCTGAGTCACAATCTAAGAAGGTTCACCCAATTATGTGTCTGTGGCATGTATGTATCCGTGGTAATACTGGAAGACAGAGTGCTTTGGGCCACAGCCAAGACTCATACATTAGCTATGTTCAAGAATCAATATACTTAACTAGGAGAATCAATAACACTATCTGAGTTCTGAGTTCTTATAGATGCCAATCATTCTGAACTTCAAAGGATAGAGTGAGATGCCAAAACTGTTCGGAGGCAAAAAGCAACTAGTTCCGCTCATCTAATTGGAGCTATGTTTCTTTGATATTTTGGAGTCTATAGTATATTCTCTTCTTTTTATCCTATTTTGATTCTCAGTTGCTTGGGGACAAGCAACAATTTAAGTTTGGTGTTGTGAGCGGATAATTTGTATGCTTTTGGCATTGTTTTTAGTATGTTTTTAGTATCTTTTAGTTAGTTTTTAGTATATTTTTATTAGTTTTTAACTAAAATTCACTTTTCTGGACTTTACTATGAGTTTGTGTGTTTTTCTGTGATTTCAGGTATTTTTGACTGAAATTGAGGGTCCTGAGCAAAAATCTGATCCAGAGACTGAAAAGGACTGCAGATGCTGTTGGATTCTGACCTCCCTGCACTCGAAGTGGATTTTCTGGAGCTACAGAAGCCCAATTGGCGCGCTCTCAACGGCATTGGAAAGTCTGGGCTTTCCAGCAATATATAATAGTCCATACTTTGTCCAAGATTTGATGGCCCAACCCGCGTAGCAATCCGGCTCAGAAATTCCAGCGTTAAACGCCGAACTGGATTAAAAGTTGGAGTTAAACGCCCAAACTGGCATGAGAACTGGCGTTTAACTCCAGAAAATGTCTCTACACATAAAAGCTTCAATGCTCAGCCCAAGCACACACCAAGTGGGCCCGGAAGTGGATTTTTCTGTCATTTACTCATTTCTGTAAACCTTAGGATACTAGTTTACTACTTATAGGACCTTTTGACATTGTAATCAGAACGGGATGACCTCATAACATTTTGTACACGTTTCTTCCACAGTATGAGCCTCTAAACCCCATGGTTGGGGTGAGGAGCTCTGCTGTGTCTTGATGGATTAATGCAATTACTACTGTTTCTTATTCAATCATGCTTGCTTCCGTTCTAAGATAACACTTGTTCTTAATCCGGATGAATGTGATGATCCGTGACAATCATCATCATTCTCAACTATGAACATATGCCTGACAACCACCTCTGTTCTATCTTAGATTGAGTAGTTATCTCTTGGGTTCTTTAATCGGAATCTTCGTGGTATAGGCAGATGGCAGCATTCAAGAGAATCCGGAAGGTCTAAACCTTGTCTGTGGTATTCTGAGTAGGATTCAATGATTGAATGACTGTGATGTGCTTCAAACCTGTAACCTACTGGGCGTTAGTGACAGACGCAAAAGAGTGATTCTATTCCGGTAGGGGAGGGAACCAAACCGGTGATTGGCGGCACTGTGACAGAGTGCTTTGCATTAGCTTTCACTGCGCGGATGGGAGGTAGCTGCTGACAACAGTGAGACCCTACACGAGCTTGCCATGGAAGGAGACAGGCGTGTTTGATGAAGAAGACAGTAGGAAAGCAGAGATTCAGAAGATGGAGCATCTCCAAACCTCAACCCATTCTCCATTACTGCAGTACAAGTACCATTACATGTTCTTTTGCTTTTTACAATCAATCCTGATAATTTCTGATATCCTGACTAAGATTTACAAAATAACCATAGCTTGCTTCAAGCCGACATCTCCGTGGGATCGACCCTTGCTCACGCAAGGTATTACTTGGACGACCCAGTGCACTTGCTGGTTAGTTGCGGGATTGCAAAAGTGTTATTGCAATTTCGTGCACCATATATCCAAGCAGGTCTTGTTGAATCTCTCCATGTAGTTACGCAGGGTTTCCCTTTCTCCTTGTCTGATTCCCAATAAGCTCGGCGCATGTTTAGCTTTGTCCTTTTGGATGGAGAATCTGGCCAGAATTTCTTGGCCATGTCGTCGAAACTCGTGATGGATCTAGGAGGAGGTTGTCGAACCATCTAATTACTATTTTTGTTAAAGTAGTTGGAAAGG